>NW_021849067.1:69907-87891 GCF_003651465.1 Formica exsecta | reverse complement strand
TATTATAATATTATAGCAATTTATAACAAACTGAAGATGGAAATAATGAAGATAATATTTGTCATATATTAGTTGACAGTGAGTGACAGTAAATTAGGTAATAAAAATGCGGCGATTGTAAATTCGATTTATATATTCATTATTAACAAAATAACTTTACGCTTCCGTTTCAACGGCGTGACAATTTAACAATTGAAACAGCCGTATAGTATTTTTTTTCTAAATTTTTAATAGTCACGCGACCGTTATAAAATACCGAGACTTCCGTCAATTTTATCGAAGCCCAGATAAGCGTTTGATAAGCACATGGAGACGGAAGACGGATCGATGACTGTGGCACGAAACTGTTCATTTGAAAGGTCACTTAACTCGCGAGTGACGTATCGATAATCGGACGGGGAGAAATACAGCGGGAGAGAGAGAGAGAGAGAGAGAGAGAGAGAGAGACAGACAGACAGAGAGGAAGTGACGCGTTGGTGCGTGTGGTGCGTGTGGTGCGTGTGGCCGCGCTTACGTTTAACCGTATAATAAAATCGAAGCCCCGTTTCATCTACGACGATCGGAAGCATCGGTTTCCACCACCCTTCCCTCACCTCGCGGATACCGCACGGGATTGATTCGATCGATAACCGGGTATTTGGAAGATCGGGCCGATCGATAACCGATCCGGCGATGCCATCTTTTTCTTCCAGAGATTTCCCTGCATATATAGAGGGATCGCGTATAGAGCCGCTCTAGAATTTTTTCCCGAATACTCTTAAGGGGAATCGAGGCGGAGGAACGGAATGAGAGAATCGTCGGACGCGCGATTGGTCCAGCGAGATTGCACCTTCCTAAATGAACCGTGCGTGCCTCGGATTGCGTGAACCTCTCTCTCTCTCTCTCTCGTCCATCGGCGTTTTTTTTTTTCGGGAACAGATGCCGCCGGATTTTCTAGATTGTAGCTGATAAGGTAATAAAGGCGAATGGAAAACAACCTCCGCGTCTGCGTGAGACCGCTGAATTTTATAATTAGCCGGCTGGTAGGATTTCCGGCCTTTGCGTTATAATGTTTGGAAACTAATCTTGCATCTTTGGGTGTGTCTATAATTAATTTCGTGATTCGAAAATATGAATTCACAGGATTAAAGCATGTATATTGCGCAATGTGCACTCTCTGATTAAAATGTTATCTTATCAAGGTTCCTATCAGGTCTTCCTTCGCTCGGAAATTTTGTAATATCCGCAGGAATTTATACTCTGTATAGCAGCGTTTTAATCTGTTGCATGACGATGTCAGGCTCCACGTATCATCGGACACGTCATTGTGCTGTTGTGAAGTTACAGTATTGACAAGCAATTACGTGGGCGTTTAACGTGGCTTACAGATTCTTCAGGCATTCTTCGGGGAAGAATATTTTGTATGCAGAAAGGAGAGAACCTTATACATTAAATATTAAAAATTCTTATTCAACAATATATAACTATACATGTTAACAAAAAAAATACAAGCTCTCTGAATACTATAAAAAGGTAGAATAATATATGTCCGTTAATATTGATCGACAAAGAATCCCGTTATAAAATCGACATTTTTTATAGAATGTCACAGATGCACCGGATAATTTAGAGCTAATTGAAATTCGATTCCCTTCGATAAATTTCCTTCGCGTTGCAATATGTATAATTATCACGTGTTTAGCATTAAATATCAACTCCAAATCTGACTATGAAAATATCTGAAATTAAGATTGAGCATATATTCCAAGTGGCATTTTATATATATATATCTAAAAATATTTTAGATATATATATAAAATGCCACTTGGAATATATACTCAATCCTAATTTTAGATATTTTCATAATCAGATTTAAATATCTTAATTTGTCCGCGTAGATTACGACGAGATATATTTAAACGCGCGCACAAATTGCACGGCGTTGGTTGCCGCTTCTATGAAATTCTCTAGATCCGCGGGACACCGTTGACAATATGTCTGTAATCAACTACTCGTTTGTCTCGTGTCAGACGATAATAAATGCTCCTCTATCTCCCCCTCGTCCGCCCCTCGTTCGGCGCCGCCATTCTCCGCTCTTGCTTCTTCCCTGGGTGGTCGTCGCAAACTTTTGTCGGACGATAAATACCGAGCCACCGTAAACATGCAAATGAAAAGATTCGCGCCGGCTTTCGGTTAGATCCCGCGTTAGGCTGCGACTAATGGGCCCCCACTTCGTCATCCGTATGAATTTATATCTGCCTCGGGAATATAAGCCGCTGCTGATACCTTCCGCAACCATAGCCGAGTGCAAGCCGGTGATAGTTTGAACAGCGTGCAAAGTTCGCTCTTCCCCGGGAGAAATAAAAACGGACCCTTAATGTCTCACGAAACTTTGTACAAATTTCTGTTTATGGACCCCATAGATGTTGTTTAAAATTTTATCGCGATATCCCTATCAAAAGGATATCCTCTATGCCGTAACAAGAGATTTGTAGAGATTTCGCGATGAACAACATGTCGCTACATTTTTAAGGAAAGCTGAGTATACATGTTATATATTTATATCATCTCATTTTCTAATAATTTACTCCGCTTTTATGTTCAACGAGCCATAAAGTACGCCGCTATTCCATATATTGCGAGAAAAGTTATTCAATTTTTTTTATTGATAAGATTAGAAAGATTTCTAGAAATAAAATGGTTACTTTTCATATATCTAGATAATTAATTTTATTGTAATGTTAATCTATGATTTAATTCAATAAAAACTAAACGAGACAAATTATTGTCGTAAGCGTGTAAAAGTGAAGACTAAAAGTGTTTCGCTACAGAATATTGTGTGGGAAAATATATGTAAATACCGCAGAGAAATAAATTGACCAGAACTGTATAATGTGAAGCAAAAGAATTTTAAAATACGAGTTGTCTCTCCATGCATAGAGTGACACGAATATCTGCTCGTTAGAGAATAGAACGCTCGTAATTTGTGTCGAATCATCTCGATTCGATTTATCGTCCGATAAGGTTTTCCCGAGAATGATGAGACCGTGTGGCATTGTTCGACTATTGGTGTTTCTTTGGAGAGTTTGGAATACTTCCTTTTGAGATGCATAAAGTGCATTATCGAGGCAGACCAGTATCTAGATTGTTTCCCCCTGTTTCGTTTCAATTTATATGTTACGGACAAAATACAATAATGTCACGCAAATTTCCATATTTTTATAACCAAAAATATTCTAGTATTGAAATTGTCTTCGAAGAATACGGCGGTGTTAAATTTACGTATTCTATATTTATAATATCGTAAAACTATTCTTATTTCTCAACGACAAACATTTTAATAATCAAGACTGAAACTCAGTTAGAAATGAAATTGGACTATTTAAAATGAATCGAAAGGTAAGATACTCCCTCCATCAATCGTTTAATAATGTTTTTCCATTTATGGATGCGTCTCTACACATTTTCAGAATTTGCCCTTTTATTTTTAATCTTTTCGTAATTCAAAAACATCGTTGCTTCGATATCATTGAAATAATCGTCATTCTTTTCAATTATTTTATTATTTTTATTTGATTATCTCGCACTAAATATAACTGAAGCATCTCATACGATTATTACTACAATTGTGATTTCGCGACAAGGATGCTTCAGCGATCGGACAATGATTGGAAGAATACATTGGTCGCTTTCTTCGATCGTGAGACCGCACACCGGGACTCCTCCGTTTGCAGAAATCCTTTTCATTCTTCTGAAATGAGCTCGCGTGCGATCTTTCGACGCGGCCGATTACTCTCGTTTCAGATTCTGGATAAATAATGCATCGTTCGATCTACGACCCTGCGGATGCTGTGCCCCGCGTGAAAGAAGGGAGGAAGAAAATCTCGCGGACGTGTATCATCGAGAAGTCGAGGGAATAAAAGGGGGATGGGGGTGGCTGCCTCATCTTACGGGGAAGAGATTCACGCGCGCGTAGAATGCTACCATTAGAAATAAATGACGCTTTCTATACGCGATAGCGGTATTCGAAGAGGCCGACAATGCGTTTTGTGTTATTATTGCTATTATTCTCCCTTTCGATCGTGTTCTCATTTCGCGGCAGCGAAACACTCGATCCATACATACATACACACACACATACCATTCGTTCTATTAACACTTGATGGGTTTCTTATATTTTCAAACCTTGCTTGATATTACGACTTTTAAGCTTTTCATTTTGTACGCCTATCTGAATAACATGAACTATTCGAATAATTTTTCGAATTTTATTTTAATTTATACTGTAGCAATTTTCTTATATTAAATGTGATATTTTATATAAAAAAAAAATCATCTTTTATATCGAGGATATTATTTTCATTATTTTACATTAGAAGAATCAGGAGTAACAAAACACACACGCTTAATTTTGTCTTGACTAAACTATGTAATATAAAATAGATTTGAAACAATATTTCTCCCTATTATTTTGCTTTGCGTACAAAATATATTACTTTTGCCATCCCACGCTTTGTTAAAATTGTTTTCTTTTTTTTTTCTTTTCTTTCAAATCAGTCGTTGATAAATAATGACCCGCAACTTCTCTCTCGTCGCGTGTAATATACGCCACTATCGAGGGAGGGCGGCTTTAAAGATTTTTTGCCTGGGTACGGAAATTCGCACGCAAGGGGATCAAGTTTCCAAGCTATCTTATCCCTTTACCGTTTCCGTCTCGTCGCAAGAGATCTTCGACGATCGCGCAGCCGTTCTCGCGTGACTCACGCCGTGTGCGGAGGATTGGCGAGGGTGTATGTACAGCCAGTTCGCCCCCTTTGGAAAACAGAACGCGCCCGCCCGCGTTACTTCGACGCCCGATATTTCGACTCTCTATCTGCGCCCCACGAGAAGGGGGGTTGCGTGGGATTAGAAATACCCTCACGGCCCCGGCCGGCATGCATTATAGATGCTCGCGCCTTAGATTAGAGGGGGCGGTGGTGGGTCGGGGCAAAGCGGCGCCCGGCAAAAATAGTCCACTCGTAAAGGCAATAGCTTTCACGTTCCACGGCTCTGTATTTTAAGCGGGCCGATGCGATGCATGCACGGGATAGCAGTGATGTTTTCCGATTCGTTCGTTCGAGACTTTACAAAATTATTAAAGAAAGCGAAATATATTTAATATATTACGTATGTTTCATATTGCATATCATTTATACATATATTATATCATATATCTCGTAACTTGTGGAGAATTTTTTACATTAGAAGGGAGATGAATCTTTTCGTTTATTTTATCGATTATATTTTCGATATCTTATTGACACTTTCATATTATCTTCTAAGACGCAGGTGACCTAAGATAAGATAAATATTCTATCGATGAGTGAAAATATCTGATTACAGAGATGTCAGGCATTTAATATAATTTATGTGATGTTTCGCATGGTGTAGAATATAATATTATCGATATAAAATTTTTAACACGTGCGATTTTATTACAAAAAAAAGTTCTAAAGATATCGCTCAATTCTGATATCGTTAGATAAATAAAAACGTCATTAATTAAAGAGGCTACAAAATCGGTACAATCTGTTATAAGTTTCGCGTATTTTAAGATTAAACGCTTATTATAAGATATTAATCTATTTCGCGCATGTTAAAAATCTGTTTCATCGGCGTTTATTAGCGCTATCGCATAATGAGTTAAATTTTCTACCTATATTATAATATAACCGTAAAGAGATTAGAGAGAAATTACAGTTAGCTGCACAAGCTTTTGATGCAATTGACCCTGAGGCATTACTGTTACGCAAACGGTTGTATACTGGCGCATTACCTTCATGTTCATAGCTGGTGTTTCTATAACCGGGTATTTGAGTTTCGAATTCCGCCCTAGAAACTCTCGTCAAAGTGACTTGAAACTTTTTTTCTACATTCTATTTATATCTCGATGAATATATTATAAAACTACCTGCATAATGTTGTTATTTAAATTGTTCATTAGCGTTTGAAGGGGTATCTGAAAACTCCTGTGTATCGGTGGATTTTAAAAAAAAATTTAGAACAAGCTACATCGAATTACGATAAAGAAGATATTTAGAGAGTATATCAAGAGATGACTATTTGCACATTATTAAGACGTTGCAGCCGGAACGGCGAATAGACGTATACATTAATAGCCATCCATTTGCGGTGAGCAATTATAAAGACGTGGCGTCTAACGGGCTGCGGAAGGAAGAATAAGGGAAAAAAGAACGAAGGAAGAGGCTCGTTAAACACTTTGAGTCCATATCATCTCTATATGGCGTGCGTATAGAGCGTGAAATACTAACAAGCGGTCATCATCAAACAATGGAAACTGGAACGAAGAGAGAACACTCGCGTACTGGTACTAGCGATCAAAACCTCTTAACTGTCTCGGTATCACAATAAATTGGTCAATCAAATATTTTATAATTTAGCATAGGAGAACTTGTCTATTATAATGCGCGGCCAAAATAATAAAAGTAGCGGAAATAATTATGCTTTCATACTTTGCTATCGATGAAAAAATCATGTTACTTTTTTTCGCGTATAAAATCGCGGTTATCCTACAAACATAAATGTTTTATGAAATCAAATGACCATTTTTTCTCTAAATAATAAAAGCTAATCATGGAAAAAGATATACGTCGAAAAAATTCAAATTTTTAAATTAGAACCCTATTTCAATATAATCAGAATCTAATTAGTGTAATAAATAATAATTTTATCATTATGTTGAAGGCGTTGTAATGTAAATTTGCCATCTGAAATGTTATATAACGATGATGCATATTTAAGAGTGCAAAAGTATAAGGAGGGAATTTTATGTTAACAAAAATAGAACGAGAAGCCGCTACGCGATAAGTTCTACTGTAAGAGCCATTAAAAATTCTAGCCACGCAACCGCGACGAACAGAAATTCTCATTTCGCGCGACGATAAGGCGAGAGCCACTTTCTAAATCCCGTGTCCTGTCTCCATACCTGACGCTGATAATAACAATAATGGATGCCTTCATCTGCAATTACAATAAGCAGTTAGCGGGCAATAAATCACGCAACGCAAAGTCCGCCCGCGATGAAATCTTTCTTTCTGCACATCGCGAGATAAGGAAACTTTCTTCCCATCCCGACAATTCCGGGGCACTTCTCCTATTCCGGAAGTTAACGTGGAGAGAGCGAGGAAGAGGTTGTGCATCCAGAGGACTGGCTATTTAATTAGCGGCCGTACTGACGACTTCGCCACGAAAAGAATCTTTGCCGCAGATGACAATTCATCTCCGAGTTAATGCACAAGACGAATCCCGATAATTAGTTTTCATAAGAAACGGTCAGGCCGCGAGCTTGGACCGAAGAAGAGTGCGATCCAAGAAGTAAGGGTCGCCCACGCTTCGCGAAACTTTAGTACAATTGTTTGGTCGCGGTCGCACTCAGTCATAATTTGATAAATGAATCCGATACCGGATGCTCGTTATCGGGTATATTTATCAATAGTAGTTAC
Organism: Formica exsecta; assembly: GCF_003651465.1. NCBI lineage: Eukaryota > Metazoa > Arthropoda > Insecta > Hymenoptera > Formicidae > Formica > Formica exsecta. The sequence continues at coordinate 80,410 of NW_021849067.1, read as the reverse complement.
TTTGGCGGTCGCAAACTTACCGAGAATTCGATTTCGTCAGAAGTCACTTTGAATTTTTTATTCGACAATGTAGGATGCGGTATCGATATTATTAAATAGGTCCACGAATTTTCCCTCGCGATTACAGAATTATATATAAAAAAATAGCTGTTTCTTAAAATAAGAATCAATAGAATAATAAAGATTGTATAGCTTGTATAATTTACGTGAATTATAATACTTACATCCCTCATGTATACTGATTATTAAACAATTAGTACATTTTAGATGTGTTTCTGAATTATATATATGCACGAGTTTGAAAAAGTTGCTAAGCACAAATTGACCTAATTTCTTAATAAATTAAAGTAGCTTGACACGAATCACATATTTATCGAATATAATCGTGTCTTCGATCTTTGTAAATGTTTGATTTACCTAAAGTGGCACACACATACACATATATACTTCATATCTTCATCTAGAAACGAGAATACAATAGTCTAATAAAGTTGTCTCTTTATACAGTAGCGTACATATATAAAAAGTATTCGATTCGGTAAGCTTATATTCTGCTTTTACCGCAAGATGTCCGTATCGTTACGTTTCTTCGATGCTCGATGGTGTAGTGAAACGGGTTGCTCTTCGACAGGGAATCTCCTACGGAACTTGAGATTGATTATTTGGTGCGCTTGTTATAAATTTTTATTGTCATTTTTTTATTATTCTACGTATCTTTAAATTAATAATAATTAATTTGAACAATTTCAAAATGATATGATAATATTTAACAACAATAAGTGATTTAATATTATAACAATATTTTTAATATTTTTGATCTGTCAGTCTATCAGTCACCAATATAAGATCTTTATGACTTTAAAAATCAAATGTTCAGATATATTTTTACAATATATGTATGTTTAAAGAAGATTACGCAATTAAATAATTCCTGATCTAATATACTAGAAATCGGATTTGCGAAAATCGATCTGTTAAGCATTGAGGTAAATGGAAATAATTCTGTGGAAATTGATTTATTAAGTCTTTATACACGAACATCAATTTTCGTTAAGCAACTGTAGTGTAAACAAATATTAATTTATACATACCTACCAACGTCTATCAGTTATCAATCAAATGTTAAAATATATTTTTACAATATACGTATGTTTAAAGAGAAGATTACGCAACTAAATAATTCCTAATCCAATGTACTGGAAATCGGATTTGCGAAAATCGATCTGTTAAGCATTGAGGTAAATGGAAATAATTGTGGAAATTGATTTATTAAGTCTTTATACACAAATATCAATTTTCATTAAGCAACTGTAGTGTAAAAAAATATTAATTTATACATATCTACGAACGTTAATGGATAATAAAGTATTCATCATAAGCTCGAGTTATTACGTAAGACAATAATATAGGAGCTTCTTTCGTAAGCGTGATTAAAATTTTAATTATAACAACAAGAGAGAGATATTATATAATATATAATATTACACGATTGTATATATATAACAAATATATAATATTTTTTTCCTTACTATCGTAAATAACATTTCTTCTCGCATAGTCGATAATACTATCCTATAACTAATTAATCATATGACTGCTACTCCGATTGTGTGCGAATAATTATGAGGGATAAGTATAGCACCTGTGCAGTTTGAAAATTACGACTTGAAAATGCATCAGTTTTAAAAGAAAACGTACGATTCCGATCGCAAAATAAATAATAAAACCCGACGAAAAATAATTATATATTTAAAAAGAATGAAAGAATAGACTCTGTGGAAAAATAATTGGACGTGTATTTCTTTAAGCGTATAAGTTAAATTGACGATATTTCTTCAAGTCGTAATGATCGTATACGTATATTATATATACAAAAGCATCTTTCTCGTACATAAAATATATTATATTTGCTTATATATTATTCGATCTATATAAACATCACGCATGAAATAATTCGCGATTAAAAATAATAGTACTGAGAATAAAATATATGTACTATAATAGTTATAGAGTAGGATAAATATTGTATAGGTGTAAAGAGAGCTCTATAGTGAAAATTGTTTACGAGACGAAATCGCAGATCGTAATAATTTATTTGATTACATGTTACGTAAGAAGGGGGGAGAGGATCATTATATACGGAAATATCGACTTGGTAGATGATACAAGCACGATTGTTATAAGTTCGCGTTCCAGAAATACCGGGTGTTCAGAAAATCGCGTATCACTTAGATACGAAGGTACCCTTTTCAATTCGAGGGCTCTTTCGAAAGAAAGACGTCTTCCGTGTCTTCAAGGAGACACTGCTGCGTATAGTTAATTTTACATTAAACGTTTATCTCCAAGTCGTAAGCCTATTGTTAGACTCGAGGTAGCGTGTCAGCTCGGAATCGCATGCCGTGTCGTCTTTATCCGCGCGCGACCTAAAAGTAGTCCTTAAAGACTTGGCGTAAAACGTCACTGTGCTCTTTCACCATTGTCTCTTCGTCTCTGCCGCGCTTTTCTTTTCCTTAAAGACTTGGCGTAAAACGTCACTGTGCTCTTTCACCATTGTCTTTCCCCTTTCTCGGTTCACGACACAGCGTCGATAGTCGATCGATTAATGGCCGAATATACTTCCCGAGATCGTCGGCAAGTTATTTCGCAAAGACAGGACGAACTGTCGATACGACGAAACGAGCGAGACTCTCGAAATCGTAAAACTTGTTGACGTCGTCTCATCGCGCGATAACGTTCACCTTGTCCGCGAATACTTCAACGTCTCCTGGTTTCGTCTTAACGAACGTCTGAAACTCCCCCGATCCTTGTAACGATTCTACGACAGGCGGAAATTTCCGGATAAAGCCGAGACGACTGAACGTTTCAAGAGCGCGGAATATCCGCTCTCAATTCCTCTTGCTGGAGTTGATGAGATATTTGCAGCAGTGCGTGAGGAGATGCTTCTCGCCGGTGACGTCATGTTGAGCGACGGGCGAGGCCGTGGATTCCCTGGTGTACACGTCCAGACCGTATTGGCCCTCCTCGGGGAAGCTTATGGAGAAGGTGACCACGTCGTCGTCGGCGATGGAATGCGTCACGTACTTTGACAGACGTTTTTCCTCGATGCCGTTCTTGTGCAGGGTCGCCATAAAGTCCGTCAACGGCCTCGACATGCGAAATTGAATCTCAAGCTCGCGCCCGGCGAACACCAGAGCCTCCTAAAATCGATAGATCGTAAACCATCCGTCTGGCAGACGCGATAAGATCGCAAGATTTTTTTCTCGATAATCTTTCTTGACTTGAATTACTCTTTTTTTTTTTTTTTTAATTCTTGACACTTCCCGAAAGAATAAAAAGTGTTACAGAATTCTTGCCTCGCATGAAATACGTAACAAGTTATTTTAAAAGATTCAATACAATTTTTTTTTTTAAGTTAGCTACATTCTCGTTTCATTTTTCAAGACGTACGTAATTTTTCCAAGTGACTCTCATCAAGAAAATATTTTTTATGAAATTGCTATACTATTGTAGCACATTGATATTTCGATTCACATATTTACAAGATAAAAATTTAGACGTATTTTCGAGTCATCCTGTATCTTCTACGTTGATATCGATCTTGCACAGCTTTTGCTCTAAATTAATTACATAAGCAAATCGATTTAACTAGACTTATATATATACCTGATGAGTGATGGGTATAAGCCCAAATAATCTAGTGGCTTTGGTGGGACCCCATTCGCCACTGGCGCAATCCGGCAACGGTACCATCACCGTCTGCAGTTCCTCGCATGCAATTTTGAATTTGCAAACGCTCTTAAACTTCATCGGCTCGCCTGTCAAGTACTCCTTCGGCGTTACCGCGTTGGCAAATATGTCTAAAAGGAAGGCCCCGGAACATGGTGCGTGAACTCGAAACGCGACTATATTTCCCACGACCGACTGTAGAAATTTCAATTTTTAAGATTTATTTAGAGATGAAAAATGCATTATTTTCTTATCTTATTGTTATATAAATTGATGCGAATAGAACACATATTTTTTTATCATATTACTAAATATGTGATAGTATTATTAGTATAAAAACAATCAGAAATTTCTAAAATAATATTGAAACACATACGTACAATGATTTTATATAATTACTTATATATAACTAAAAAAAGATTCTAAAACTGTACAAGTCAAGATTAATTTTTTTATCAAAATTATAAGTATTCAAGCCTAAAAATATGTTTTATTAATGAATCGTTAATATTTCACTTTATAGAAATGTCTGAATTGTTTTATGAAAATTAATTGTCTTACGATTTTTAAGCAATGCCGCTTAAAGCGCGTGAGATAAATCATGAGGTGGATGCGGGAGGAGTCGCGGATTATATATTTACCTGCATGACAAAACGCTTGAGCGACACACCATCGTAACCATCGCCGTCGTTGTCATAAAACTTGAGATTGTAATGAAAGATAAGGGATGATTGCATATGCGCCGGCATTGCTATCCTCACGGTCGCAGCGCCGGTGGAATCCGTGTACATAACGGCATTCGTATTCGTATCCGGAAAGTAGAGGCCGTACCTGTAGACGCAGAATTTATCCGAACGGTATTTTCTCTCTTTCTCGCTTATAGGCATTGTTAACAGAAATTTCTCTCGCGAAATCATCGAGATTTAATTGCGTATTCTAACGGCTTTTACGCGCGCTTTAATAAAAGGATTTAATGCTGTCAAGACGTTGCTGCATTTGGTAAATTTATATATAGTATAATTAATGAAGAGGGTTTATAATCAGCGTGACATTGGACACATAAGTTACGTAAGAACATGAGAGCCAAATCGTTTTTTTCCTAAAAACAAAGACGTTTTCTCACCTAAAGAATAGGGACCGTACGAAAGGCAGTTCCTCAAAGTCCTTGAGCGAAATTGGTTGTTTGAGCAATTGCCAGTCCTCTTGCAATGGAAAGAACTCGTATATGAATTCACGAGGATCCGTCAGGAAGTAATGATCGTCGTACTCGTATCTAAATAAAATTATCCTCTCCGTGATTAAATTGATCGTTTCATTTTATCGCGTGATACAATATATACACTGTAATTATTATATATGGATCATGGCAAATTTCGGGCCTACCTGAGACTGTCGTTCTTGGCTTTCGCCTGGCCAGGGCGGGGCACCTCTTTGGCATTGACGAGATGTCGCGCTCCCCAATTACACTGGACAAATCGCCACGCACCTGCTACGTAGACGGCGTTCCAGCTGATTACAATCTCGAACCGTTTCGTAAATAAAGATAATATATATATATATATATATATATATATATATATATATATATCTCCGTCAATTTACATCTATAAACGTTTTGCATCGCGTGCTTTTTACGAGTCGCGTAAACTGACGCGATAGTAATGACGAAGTAAAAGTAAAATAAATCCCATATCAGCACATATCAGCTTCCATTTATTTATTATATCGACATGACATTCTATTTAGATTTTCCTCTCTCTTCGTGAAAAGATTTGCTGTAAAACCTTTATTTTTGTGAAAAAAAAGTAACCAGATTTTATATTAAATATTTTCACAGTTTCCTCTGCTCTTCGCATTTAGAAGGATAACTTGTTCCCCATAAAAAATAACTGACATGTTAAATATGCAAAATTGAACGAGTATGTATTCTTGATACTTTTGCAAAGTGAAGCTTCTAACCGTGTCTCTTCCATTATATGCAAAAATCACATTCGTCATCTGTTACCTGCACAGTCGTTTGAATAGAACGTGATAGCTTTCCGTGCCGTGTTTGATACCCCTCAACAGACCCATGGGAGTGTCGCCTCGTAAGTTCTCGTCGAACTGCATAGTGTTGAGATTCTTCACGGTGATCCACCGGAATATTGTCCTCGCCTTTTCTATGTCCGATCCGCATCTGCTCACCAACTGTCGCACCAGATCGGTAAACGTTTTCTGATCTTCTTGCGCTACCTAAGAATAACATTGATATCGTAAATCAGCGAGTATCGGTGAACGAGCATTCCTCTCTCTCTCTCTCTCGCTCTCTCTCTCTCTCTCTCTCTCTTATGAAAGCCGCGTTCATAAAATATGGATATGGCCCTGCACAATAAATATTAGAAAGAGAATATTAATTAGAATTATATAAACTTGTGAATCGGTCAAAATAAATCTACACATTTTCGCGTGCAACACGATTAAAATGTAACAATTTTGTAAAAGAAACTAGAATATAAAATGAAAAGAAGCGTAAAACTCTATGCGATGCGAACAACGATAGTGCCGTCTCGATAGAGATCGCTAAATCTTGAAGGACGGCTCGCGAGAGAAGAAAGGCTGAAAGCGCGCTAAAGAATTTCGCAGCGAGAGCTTACCGAAATAGCTATCTGATCCATGTCAGCGAACTCCAGAGGATCATTGTAGATGTGGTATTTGGCCAGGGCCGGTGGCTGCGGGGGTGGCGCGCGCGACGGATAAGGCGGCGGCGGCGCTTCCTGGATATAACCGTCCCCTTCGTCAAGATATAAACTCTCCTGGAGCATGTACTCGCTTCTCGCCTCATTGATCAGCTCCAGCATCTCCGAGCTCTGTTTCTCCACCAGCGCGGCGGTCGCCGCTCTATAAATTGATCAGGAGTAACTAACAGCTTTTGTTGCGTACGCGCGGAAGCCCGGCTTCCTGGTGCGCGGGCTTGTTTATCGTTTCCCGAAAAAAAAAGGAAGCCGCAACTATACTGCGGCGCATAACATGCGACGTTAAATACGTGGTCCTTTTCGTAAATTCTTTTGTAGCGAGAAATGCATAGCATCGATATTAACGTAATCCCGTTCGAAAGATTATTTCGATTGTATTAATCGCGTAATAAATTTAAAACATTTTTTGTGGATTATTTCATAAAATATTGAAAAACTGTATGGGGTTATAAATACAAAACTCGAATAAACTCTTGATAATTCTTCAATTTATACAGCTTCAACATTGTTTTTTTTTTTTTTATGAATGGTAAACGCGTTTTTTAATTTTATTCGTTTTAAACATATATTATTTTTATTTATATTTGTAATAAATTTATTCAGTTGATTGCTTTCTCGAAAAAAAAATTTTTTGTTACGCTTTCTCTCTAAAAGCTCGAAAAATTTATATACATTGTTTAATGTAATAAACTATGACCTGCAATGTATAAGCACTACTTGCCCGATTTAAAAGCAAGATGTACTATCGCGTTAATTACATAATAAATACCGTTCGTGCTCCAACATCTTGCGCGTGAGACTTTCCTTCTTCTTGTTGCTGAAATTGTTGGGTTCGAACTCTTCCGCCTTTTTCCCGTTCCCATCTCGCCGACAATTGTTCCAGCTCCTTCTCCCACTCGTCCTATTTAAATTATACACATAATATATTAAAACAATTTTTTAATATAGACACGTATATCACATTCTTGTAAGTGAAAAATATATAAAAAATTGTATATTATATAATTACAAGAAAATGAACGAATAATAAATTGCATTATTTTTCTTAGAATTCAATTCATTACATACTCGGAATTCCTCGCGAATTCGTCTGTCCTCTTCCTCGCGATGGTGGGCAAACTTTCGATATAAATCATCCTCTTCTTTCCGGTGCTTCATCTCGAGACGCGTCTGCTCATCGCGATCCTGGTAAAAGCATGGTATAAAGAAATATATTAAACATTCAATTCTTTTTGTTTATTTAAGTTTATTTAACTTTAAATTGATATAACGCAAATTGAATAACTGATCATTCTTATTTGAAAAAAATGTTATTGCAATTGTATAAAATGTTAAAAATATTATCGCCATGTATATGATATAATTGTGTTATATAATAATGATTTTATTATAAAATTGAATTAAATTAAATAGAAAATATATAGAACATTTTATTATAAAATATATGGTAAATTAATTTTTTCCGATAAATATAACATTTACTTGCAAAAGTATAGAGGTACTGTATTGAATTTTTGTATTATGCTGTTTGTAATTTCGAAAAATAAACATACGATTGCCGATTAAGGATAAACTATCGTTACGTGCTGAGAAACATTCCGCTAATAGTTTGCGGAAGGCGGAGTTTGCGGATAGAATTGGACGCAATGAAACGTTTCTATTTCTTAAAACGCCTGCAGCAAAACGTTCTAGCCTTACAGCTAGAGCGTAGGTAGGTAGGTAGGTAGGTAGGTAGGTACTCTACTTTTTGTATAATTTACTTTCACGTCGCGTTTCTGCTTTCATTCGCTTCCAACAGAGTCTCCTCAGGGGAACGACAACCCGCCACTCGTCGACAAAAGCGAACTAATCCTCTTCCGGTGTATTTTTAAAAAAAATAGCATGTTGTGTGTGTCTCTTTTCGCTCGTTGTAGTCGCGACCGGAAATATTGATGTAATGAAAATATGAGCGTGTACGAGCAGTGTGTTGTCGTTGAAAGAAATGGGCATGTTCCTTTGGAATCATGCGGAGAAATTTCTCCAGTGCAATTTCTCTGCGATACAATTTAGGAGCAACGGTTTGCTGCGAAATACATAAACAGTTTGCCACAAATAATCGAAATGAGTTCTGGCACGCATTACATAATTTTTCTCGGTAAAGACGCCAGCGTGGCCCACGCCGGAATTATGTCATAATGATGTATCTAATTTGAATAAACGTCGCTAGACCTAACGACAAAACAGAAAAAGAAGTAGTTTGCATACTCGTTGAAAAGACTATTTTATCGTTAAACGTAATCTTACAATATAGATGTATAAATGTGTTAACAGATTTAATGCTGATTGCAAAGAAAAGTTACTCTTACGAGGAGCATAAAAACGTGTATGAGACTTTCTCACGTACAATTTTTATGATGAGGGAACCTGCTTGTGACACGATTCAGAATGGCCAACGAAACACCCAAGTTCAGTCCCTGACGTAATTCAAGGCTATTTTTCTTTAATTCGTGTTTTCACGTGTTATGTTAGAAACAGGTGGAAGTCGCGAGTGTAACACATTACTAAGGATAAACTGAGAGGCGGGAGGAACAAATATTACCCATATATGTATTTTGATTCGCTGCGAGAGATCCGTTTGCCGAGTTCGAGTTTGTTCTCGGAAACGGGACAACAGCCTTTAATGGATTAATTCTCCCCTAAGCGTTTACGCGCGGAGGCGCGTGAGAGACGCGCGAATACACGCGCTATCCCTGCCGGCTCTTTCCGCGGGCCCGGCAACGATTCTCTAATTAGCCATCAAGTGCAGGAGTACCGCAAGCGGAAATAATTCTACTTCCCGCCCTCTCGTCCCGCGAACGCGGAGCTTTCCTTCGCATGCACGTCCTGCCCGTACGAGGGAAAATAAGACGACGGTGTATACGCGTTCTTCCGTGGCAACGATTTGAATAATCGCGAACGACGAGTCACATTATTTCCGCGTCCCGAAGAAATCGCAAAATCGCGAATTTTCGACCGCATTGCACTTTGATCGATCAAATAATCCTTCTCTTTTCGTCTTTTTAATCAATTAATTAAATCTACTTCAGTCACATTAGATTATTATCAAGAGTCCTTAAGTTTTTAATTTTTTATTCACAATTTATAATTTCGATTGTTATACCTAAACTAATAACTTTATGAAAAAATTATCTCGCGCGTTAAATCTTTGTTTAAATTTCTTTCTATAAAAGTCCGCGCTTTATATTATTAAACGAACTAGTGTCTTAACGAGATTCCCGTTTATTCTGAATCTTCACGTGATTCTTGTTTGCTCTTATTTGCTCGATTTTGGAAAAAGGCTCATGACATATCGAAATAATTCCAGTCATTCGATCATAGTCACGCGCGACGATCCGTTATGTGGTCCCGGGATTCCTGGGGTCCCGCGCGGTTCCGCCAATTAAACGTAATACCGGTGATCGTCGCGATGCCGATCGGCGTGAGAAGGGGGACCATCCGCCGCGCCACGTATGCGATTATCTGATCATCCGCAGCGCGTGTGGGCAGAACGCCTCTTGTCCAGGGTACGTTCGACTGTCGCCGACCGTGTGCGAGCGCGTAGGAGGACCCCCGCCATACGAAAATACCGGATAAATCACGCCTGCGGATTATTCCGCTCCGGGAGAGAAAAATCGCGATTGTCTCGCGGCTTAACGAAAGCCCCCCTCGTCCCGGATATGACTCGCTACCGTGCGAATTATCATCGGGGGCCGCCTCGAGTAAAAATAAAAAAAAAAATAAAAAAAACCGGGAAATATATTTCGTCAACCGATGTGCCCACGTTTCGCCGCTTTCGTTCGCGAGCAAAAGCGTACGTAGGCCCCGAGATAACTAGGTATAGATAACTATATAAATAAGGATCGATCGCGCGGGCAGACGACGGGACTGGACGGTGCGAAAGCGGATCGGGAGAAAACGCGGCCGATAGCGGAGCGACTAGCGGCTCGGCCTTATTACGCGTCGAATGGGAAAAGCGGTAATCTCATTTTCATGTAGAGTCCGTTCACGCGGGACGATTGCTCGCCTG
>NW_021849067.1:14506-50180 GCF_003651465.1 Formica exsecta | reverse complement strand
TTGTTCGCGTGTTCGCGGCATAGAAGTCACGCGACGGCAAGAATCCACATATACGTCGAATCGCATTCCCGGCGAATCGGAAATCCGTGAATCTCTGCGTATTCCTGCATTCGCGCCCGCTCGTTCGGATCGCCCGATTGTTCGCGGCATAGAAGTCACGCGACGGCAAGAATCCACATATACGTCGAATCGCATTCCCGGCGAATCGGAAATCCGTGATTTTGGGAATCTCTGCGGGTTCGAGATCGTCGCGAAGAGTTAAAGTTTACATTACCACATAAAGTTCGATTCGTCGAGCACGGTTAGTTCGCAGCGATTTCTGCTGTTTTTAATTAATTTACGACGGAGAAATATGTATTTCTTTTTTTTTAATTTATCGGAACAATGTGATTATTATACAATTGTTTATTTATTTATTATATAGCGATGTTTATCCTTATTTAATTGAAAATGTAACGTTTTACATTTATTTCACTGATTGTGAAAGACTGATTTATTAGTAATAGCGAGTCAGATTGAAATTACTTGAATGTCTTTATACTGCACTTAAATTCATCGTTTCATTATCAGATGAAATATCTTTTTTTTTTTTAATAGAATCTAGAAAAATATATATAATATATAAGTTAAACTGCAGTTAAAAATTAGCGTTAAAACGCAGATTGATGGAGAAAAGATGCTCGCTGGCGATGTTGGCCGAACACCAGAGTTTTGCAAATTTTGCGAGAAGTCGGAAGAGAAGTTATGTATCTCTCTGTACACACCATTGATCTGGATTTTATTACTACGGAAGTACTTGGGGCAGCCTATTGTGCGTATTTTCGCTCATGCACACAATGCATTTTACCCACTGCCTGTTTCCGCGTTTCAGGAAGAAGCTAATAATCAGCGGACGGTATACCCGTGCAAAAAAAGTCAATTACCACATCGCCATTGTTCGCCTCCTCTACGCACTTCGAAATTATCATTGCTAATTCGCGTTATTAATTAATAATTATTTTCACAGGCTTCCCCTGGAGGCGAGGAACAACGGCTGCAGGATCGTGAAAATGGCTGTTGCAGCGAGCAGCTGCAACAATCTTCACGCAAGACTGTATTTTTTTTATTTCAATTTTTAGAATTTTGACAACTATTTATACAACTTAAATTGTTAGAATTTTCTGAAATAAAGTTTTAAGTCCTTTTTGTTCAATCGCTTCCTTCCGTTCAGAAACTGTATCTAAGTACAAAGAGTGATTGTACTTATTGTTAGAAGGGATAGATATTTTTCACTCTCCGATAATCGTAATTTATTTTGCATTTATTTCAGAATCTTTAAATTTGTTAGTTTCGCACAAGAAAAGTGATTTTGAAACTTTATAATATGCTACAGCAATTCTTATACATTTTTTTTTCATCTGATATATCTTTTACTGCTGCTTTCACATCAATTTTATTGTGATTTGATCATTTCTCCTGTTTTTTTTTTTTTTTTTTATTTCAAGGCATTATAATTTCTTATCAATCAACGAGAAAAAGACAAAAATAAGAGTGTATCTAAAGATATTTAAAGTAAGAAATTACACAGAATCTCGTAATTTACTTGAACTTTTTATAAATTTATAAAAAATACATCAAGATAAAGAAATAATGGAAGAAAATAAAAATAAATCTCTTTTTAGATAAAAACTTATTAACTAGTCGAAATACAGTTACTCAGATTAGAAACAGATGATGACTAGAGGCAATTTGAAAAGTCTTACTGTTATTAGAAAGACAATTAGCCTGTTTTTCAGAGTACAAAATGTATTTCTAGGCACAACAATCTGCCGTATCGGTGTCTTCTTTAAAGACGCCGAGCCGCAATCTCTTTTCCACAGAGGAAAAGCTTTTTCCGGTTCTCCGCGGAAATTGCGTGTGTCAGCCGGCGCGCGCGTTGGAGAGTAGTAACGCTCTCGTCCTTATACGGCGACGACCATGACGAGAGAGGAGGAGGGATTACATCAATCGACCGCCAACGTGACTCACCAGATAATAATCGATGGGTTTCTCGCGGGCCTTGCTGTAGCCCTTTTGTAGCTCGGTCTGCTTGAGCGCATGGGCGATGTGAAGGGCGCTCGCGTCGAACCTGCCGTACTGATAGCTGCCATCCCCGGAATAATTGTGATTGTACGGCGAGGATGCGCCGCCGGTGCCGCCGGTACCGCCGTGGATGCCATCGCGCTGGGACGACGAATTCGTCGCCGGCGGCGAACCGTGCCCGTTCAGGTGCCTGGCATAATTAGGCGAGTCTACATTATCGTAACTGCAACAGAAGCGTGCACACGGGTCTTCAGGGGATTGCGAGGGGAATTCACCCGGGAGTGCGGGAGCATCGTTCCTCGGCGAGGTCTACCGTTGCCAGGGATCGAGAGCAACGACAACGCACATTGACTCTTTCTCGGGACAAACGAGAGATTCCGGAATAGCCATGTGTGTTCTCTAATCTTGGATAAATAATTTTCATTGTCGTATAATATACGATAGTAAAAAGATCATTAAGTAAAAAAAGCTAGAGTTTCTTCATTATTAGGAAACGAAACTTTTATTAGAATTTTATGAAAATTTAGTTGTAGAATTCATATAAGATTGCGACTTAATAATAATTTAATTAATAATATTCAAGAAAATGTGCAAAGAGAAAACTTTGATTATTAATCTTCCAATACAAAACTGGCATATCGGATACGTTACTTTAGCTTTGAAGATAAGAGTTTTCCATATTTCCAGTTAGCGGAAAGTCTCCCGATAGCAATTTTCATGCAAATTGAATTAGTATAGCGTCTGTCATTCCCGAAACTCTAAAGTTTTAATCAAATTCGTTTCCGGTATGTTTTCGAAAAATTCTTGAGTATCATCGAAAGTAAAGATCTCGCGTATGTTTCGTTGAAACATTAAAGATTGTCTGCGAGGATTGACGATATTAATATCGACGATAACGAGATAAAAGCGAACAGTCGCGGGTGTCCTTGATACGGCCGTTAACGTCGCTCGTTACACGACGATGCCGGAAAAGAATCCGGGTCGATGCCGTCGTCCGTGGATTATGTTAACCCACATATCCATGCAATACAATCGCCATCTCTCTCCCCCGCCCCCTTCCCCATTCAGCGCGCGAGCTTGACCCATAATTCCGGATAACTATAATGGACGCAATTACTCACCGAGAGTAGAGTTGCAATTAGCGTCGCGGTTAAGTTCAACGGGTTGCAATAAGAATCTCTCACACCAGGCGCGATAGCCTCGCGCTGTTTGTGAGAATTTAGTGTATCGTTTAAATGAATGTGTTACACCTCTCGCTCGTTCTCTCCCGGGTTCATTCACTCACGCAACGGAGCCTACGCTCGTCTCTCTTTCCTTTCCCCTTCTCTCTCTGTCTCTCTCGATCTCTGCTCTTTTACCGCGCGTGATCATCGAGCCGCGAAAGGTAGGTATAAGAAACAACATTAGATTCGCTAAATCAGCGGATCAGTAATCGGACAAGCCTCACGGAGGATCTGTAGGTAATCTTTTTAAAAATAAACGTAGAGAACAATGTGTAGAAATAAAAATGTATAAATGCATATAATAATGAAAGAAATAAAAACTGCATATATTTATCTTACTGTAGTTGCAAGCGACTTGTACATTACTTTTAAAAATTAAAAATAAAAAAATAAAGAGATATATAAATGTGTATAACAATGAAAGAAATAAAAACTGCATAAAATGTTTCTTCAAAAATTCCATAAAATGTTGTTGCAGCGCCTGCAAGCTACTTTTAACATCGCACTTTAATAATATTTTTATATAAAATTCAAAAAATTATTAGCATTTCTCTACATTAATAAAAATAATTTATATATTGATAAAAGTGATCTAAATAAAAAAAAAAAAAAAACAAGATTTGAAAGTAGGAAGCCGAAGGAAAGCCACGTAGACGCCGGGAAGAAACTCCTCGCGTAACGCATACGCGCGTATGTAGGCGCGACTTTTATGAAGCGCGGTGACCATAAAAAGGCATACAAAAGATACACGTGCGTGTCACGCGGATGTGTTGTATTGAAAGATATTAAAACGGGCGACAGACAGACGAGCGCGATCGAGATACCGATGATTCTGTGACTGCAACGGCCTTTATACGAGGTGAGTACACACGTATACGCGCTTTGCTCTCGTAAGGCGTGCGTTCTCTACGAATGCGAGAATAAGATGCGCAATAATGCACGGATGTACGGCGAGCTTACGCGAGACGGTAGAGTGCAGCGCACTTCTTGCAACACCGCGACCAGTTTACTTAATCAAGTTATCGAACCTCGCGATCACGATTTCTATATTATACTGACACACTGCGATCAGATCGAATTTGCCGATAACGCAAGTGTATAGATTAGATTTTGATTTTGGATTTCTTTTAAGAAAGTTTCTATATTTGAGATTATTCTATGCAATAGATTAAAAATTTTTTTAACATTTTATTTTTATTCTCTTAAATGAACGCGAACATTTCTTCATTCTGATATCTTTTCATAACGACTTTTTCGATTTTATTAAAGTGTTAAAGACTGCGCCCCGTAAGCTTCTCTCTCTCTCTCTTTCTTTTAACAATATAATATATTATATAGCAAATCCATATATACACAATTTTTATTATTTTTATATAAAAATGATTTTAAAAAAAATTCTTTTTTTTTTATTCTGATTCCTTCTCTTAATAAGAATGTTCTTATAAGTGCAAAATCTAATAAAATTTTTGTAATAATTTTATGTAATCGCTCAACACAGTCTTTACAGAAATGAGCGCATTGGCGTTCAAGTTAAAGACCGATGCAGCATTGACGAGTGATGCAGCATTCGGTCAACTACTACGGCTTTTATTCGCTAAGATTTTATCGGATTAAGGCCAACGTAATTTCCTTACATAACACGAGTGAGGTGTCTAAAGTAAAAAATCCATAAGATGATACAGAGCCAAAGAATGCACGTACATGACTAATCATTTTCGCGAAACGGTGCTGGCGTCAAGCGAATGATTTACTGCTGGCAGTAAAACGTAGTAAGAAACAAGATAATCTTATTGAAATCTTATTGTAAATCCATAATTAAAAATATATAAATATCAAATTTGTTCCATTAATTTTAAAGAAATATTTGAATATATCATACTATTTAAAAAAATATGTATATCCGATTGTTAAAATTTCATCCCAAGTTTTATAAAATATAATTTTCCATCGATCGAAAAATAAAGTATGTATATTGTACCAAGATGATGAAGAAAACACGGTTTCGATGAAAAACGTATTGATTACACTTGTATTTCGTGCGAAACACGATTTCGAGACGTCGTGCAATTATTTCCAGCAGCGTTCGATCTCGATCGGACTCGACGAAGGGAAAGTGGAGAAATTAGAGGTAAGTTCTGCCAAGCGTGCCCTCGGTATTGTATCCCTAATATCGAAACACCAACATTAAAATTGCGTTCGATCTACATTCGCGTTTTTGCGCGAAAGTAAGCTCGACGAGAAAAAGTTAAAGATCCACGAAATATTGAGAGAAGGGCCGACGCTTTTACGCGAGATTATGTTCTCTGAATGTCATTGAAAATTGGAATACAGTGATGCAAGAATGTGGCGCGTGCATTGCAAAATATCACATTGTTCTTTAAATATAGAGAATTGCGGTGAAGAGTCTAGCTTCTCGCGTCCATTTACGATTCAAATGAGCCCATCTTTGAAGAAGAAGCATTACGTATTTAAATCTATGCAGCGTCCTACAAAATTGAATGACTCGAGTGTATTATTTGCCGAAAGAAAACAGATGCGTTCACGCGACGGGCATTTATTAAAGAGCTATTACGCTGACATTTGTTATCTTAGGATAGCACCAAAATTACTTTTAACGTTCCCACGAAGACAATAGCTCTTATAGATATATACTGTTATCTTACATTTCAGATAATAACGGTGATTTGCGCTGAAGGAAAATATGCGGCCTTGAGCTCATTAAAGCATTTAATTTCTCTAAAGCAGTTAATATCTCGGATCGAGTATCCTGAACATTATTTTCGTCATTTTTTCATTGACTCTTCTTTCTGCAGCGTGAATCAAAAATAAGAGAGAAAAAATAAATATTCTACAATCGTGATTGAAGGAAATATGAAAACTAAACAAATGAGTTGAATTCTAATTAAATCTCTAATTATTCAAGACTCTCGATTGGAAAGGCGGGATAATGCGGAATTTTTCACGAATTAATATCTAATATTGTTATCGTGCATAGTTAATGCATGGATATTATGGCTATCGTGGAATTTAAGAAGATGAAAGATGAAGAGAGATCTTCAGAAATCCCGTGCATGCAGAACCGTTAATACACTGTGATAAAAAAAAACACACACATAACTCACCAAGGTGGGTAGACGCCGCGCGGCGAGGCGCCTCCTGCCCTGATCTGCTCATTGACGTAACCGCTTCTAGGTACGTTAAGGGCGCTCGAGCTATTACGCTGACATTTGTTATCTTAGGATAGCACCAAAATTACTTTTAACGTTCCCACGAAGACAATAGCTCTTATAGATATATACTGTTATCTTACATTTCAGATAATAACGGTGATTTGCGCTGAAGGAAAATATGCGGCCTTGAGCTCATTAAAGCATTTAATTTCTCTAAAGCAGTTAATATCTCGGATCGAGTATCCTGAACATTATTTTCGTCATTTTTTCATTGACTCTTCTTTCTGCAGCGTGAATCAAAAATAAGAGAGAAAAAATAAATATTCTACAATCGTGATTGAAGGAAATATGAAAACTAAACAAATGAGTTGAATTCTAATTAAATCTCTAATTATTCAAGACTCTCGATTGGAAAGGCGGGATAATGCGGAATTTTTCACGAATTAATATCTAATATTGTTATCGTGCATAGTTAATGCATGGATATTATGGCTATCGTGGAATTTAAGAAGATGAAAGATGAAGAGAGATCTTCAGAAATCCCGTGCATGCAGAACCGTTAATACACTGTGATAAAAAAAAAAACACACACATAACTCACCAAGGTGGATAGACGCCGCGCGGCGAAGCGCCTCCTGCCCTGATCTGCTCATTGACGTAACCGCTTCTAGGTACGTTAAGGGCGCTCCTGATACCCACGCTGGATCCGTCGAGGGTCCCGGGTCCTGGTTTGGGCACGTGACTGCTACAGTACACCTCCTTGTCGTTGATTGTGTGCTGATTGTTGTAGTACGTCTTTAGGGTGAGCTTGGTGCCGCAGATCGCACATTTGAAGCAACCCGCGTGGAAGAACGTGAAGTCCTTGAGGGGACCCACCCTGTCCACCTGATAGACGGTCTGAGCGCATCTCAGACACGTGCTCTCGTAAAAGTTTGGCCGATACATGATGACCTGCTTGTCGGAGGACCACTCTGTTGACGCGCACTCTGTGCACTCTGTATGGCTTCGTCGTCCTGATCACCACTCGCTACGATCTCGCACGGCACAGTGTTTCGCTCTCGTTGCGTGCGACCTTGGAAATTAAAGGCCTCGATCAGGGAATAGAGAAATTACCTCTCACCATCGAGATAAATACAAGGCGACGCCGGCGCGAGACGAATAACCGGGCATTAGAGGCTGTTTAGAGATCGGCGCACGACTCACCTAGCCTAACCATTCTTTTCTAATTTCTCTTTGATTTTTCTACAAAAGAAAGTTTCGTCAGTCAATCTATTTCTGTTTTGAAATTTGTAAAATTTAATTCATATTTATTCCATGAGCGAATTTATTATCACGAGTTTTAATGTATCAAGAAGAAGAAAATCATAGCGAAAGATTATTTTCACCATCGTAAAACATGATTAAAATAAAGGAGAATTTTTATCTAGATATTAAATATCGTAGAAAAATAATAAATATGGTACATGTAAGTAATACATATAATGTTTATAAAGAGATGTTTAGAATTTTTAAATTTTCATACTTGTCTATACTTGTCTATACTTTTGAATCTGTTACTTTTTATTCTTATATTATTTATGGCACGAGACAATTTTTATAAAGTCCCTATATATACGTTCAATGACTTTTTCCAAGACAGGATATGAATGTGCGAGATGCCGAAAGTGGGAATCAAACGCATGTGAAGGAATTTTACGTAAGAATCAGTTTGCAACTATTAATATTATAAGTAGATTTCTCAGCATTTAAAACACGCAATCTTAGCAGTTGGAATTCGCGTTTTATGCTTCAATTCGACAATATATCGAGTTTATAATCGAATCGCACATTGTTATTGCATCCAGTTGGATTTATTATGAAATTTTTAACATTATCGGCAATTATTTTTAACCAAATACAAAATTATTTATTATTTATCTTATCACGTTACTTCAACGTCGTTTGATGCCTCGCCGGGTCTCCTTGTCTTGTTCGTTCTTTACTGCTCCTTCATAGCATTTACATGACACTCGCTCGCGAAAACACGATTAATTATGATCGCGCTGCACTTTACATAGCACTCCCGACATTAATATCGTACACGGCGCACTTTATTCTATATTGCAAAGGGAGAATACGCTTGCACGAAGTTGTATTAAACTACGATGTCAATGATGACTATACTTATCAATTAAACGCGACACTTGAATCAGTTCGATTTTATTGTACCCGATGTTTTAATGATGACTGAGAAATTCTCAAAAATTATTATCGTCAACCTTATGCTGATATTACCGTTAATTACTATTCAAGATGCGAGTTAATTACTAGTTAAGATGCGGTAATCGCGAGAATTAATTACCCGCGATGGCTGACAATCTTGAATCATTTGCAGGAAATTATAATTTATCATTTCCTAGTGTTCGTCGCGTGATCGATTTTGAGAAATAATACGTCGACTCTGATTCCGTAGTTTGATATAGCTTCGTGTACGCGTGATTTTTACGTTCTCCAGTCGTAATATAAAACAACGCACGTCGTGCGCGATTAATGTCGGGAGTACTGTGTAAAGTGTCGCACAATCGTAATTAGTTTTCGTGATTGACAGTTATGAAGAATCAACAAAGGACAAACGAGAGAGAAAGAAAGAGCTCGGCAGGAATCGGATGGTGGAACACTACGAGGTGAGAATTTTATTAACTTTTGCTAATTGATATGTTCAATAAATTTGTGAGATTAGAATAACAAATCATCAAAAGATTAGCTCATAATTATATATCCGAATTTGATTTCTTGTGATGAAGGAGGGGATGTCAAGTCAGGTTAAAGTGATCTATTCCGATTTGAGAATGAAGGTGTATGAGGCGAGCCTGAACCGCCGACACTTTCCTGCGAAATTTTGCAACGAATCATTACCAATACCTCTCGTGGTGGGCGACTAAGCAGATAAAATTGCAACACCTTTAATGACCGCAATATGCCTACGGTAACGGCGAGATTTTCCCACGTATCGTTCAACTTGCGAGCACTTAATAGATTTTTCACTACGAAATTCTCGATACTAATATATCTCCGAATCAGTTAATCTATCATTTCCACTGTTTTTTTCCCCTATATTAGCGCGCGAGATGATTATATATTATCATTTATCAATACAATTATAAACATAGAAAGCCATAACTGCATTAATAAATGGAAAGTGAATATCGCACGAAATGTCGATATATTTTCCGCTTTAGAAAGAAATAATTTCTACGATACTCTAGAAATTGTTCTTTTTCAAGCATCATTTACTTTCAAGAAGGTTCTCAGTTGTCATTATTTATGAAAATAGTGTACTGCTTAAATTAGTTAAACGCACTACTTCTTGCATCTATTTATCCGCAATGCTTTCTAAATCCTTATAATAGAATGTTATTCGTATTGCGGTTATTAGCAATCAAATAAGTGTGATTTAAGATTTTGGATCTATAAATTATGTCTCCACTTTCCCTCATCAATAAAAAATATTGTGCATTAATAATAATACGGTACGGCAAAGTTGTTTCACTTTACACAGATATTTAATCTTGATATCTTGAAATAATATCTAAATTTTTAATTTAAAACTCAAAATTCTTTATCGAGATTTTTGTAATCACAATTTTGTAAAAATTATTTATAACGAATTTTTCATGTATAATGGACAGTGAGGGAAGATGGGCATAAAAGGATAATATATTTATAATGGAAAATGAAGATATTTATATAAGCTATTTTTCCTATTTTATAATTTATAAATAATTTATTTGTATTATATTAATTAAAATCCCGTTGGGAAAAAAATTAGTTGCCTTTATACATCATAAGTAAATATTTGAAATGTATAAAATATATAAAAATATTCCTCTTATTGCAGATTTTAAATAATCCATTAAAATAATTATTCCTTTCTCTCATTGCATGGATAGTAAAATATTTGAATACTAATTTCATAAATTTGTACTCACTCTATTTATTTTTCTTTTACGGTTTACGTCTCTCATATTCATTTTTATCCGTGTTTTATTAAATCAATATTTGAAAAAAATACAAGAAATAATATTTGAAAAAGTTAATGCAAGTTTGAAAAACTTCAAATATTATTTCAAATAAAAATTACCGATAATTTTTTCAAAATTGTTATTTTAATGAACCAATTTTTGCGTTTAAAATAAATATTTTTTATATATTTCTTTATATATATGTGTGTGTGTATGTGTGTATTTCTATGAATTTCACGGAAGATAGGTGTGCGTCTGGTGTGTTTTCAAATAATAATTGATTTAAACGGAACTATTTAAGTGGCTATTTTCAATGGCCTGTATTCGAAACGTGTCCACTATAGTCGGTAAACGATTGGAACAATAGCACTTGCAACACGCTATTAGCAATGCATTCATCAAACACGACACGTGCCTAGCCTCCGGTTTTCTTTCCCTCTCTCTCTCTCTCTCACGGTACAGCGAATTGGAATTTTTCGCAGCCAATTGACCGAAGGGTCGGGTCGTTCCCCTTTTGTAGTTGTAACAAATTTTTACTGCGATGAAATCAATGCACAAATCGCAGCTGATCGCGATTTCACGATGACGCGCGCCATACCAATGGAACGTATCGGAAAGTTCCTCTTCCGAAAAGCGAGGTGCACGCACCGCCATATCGGGAGAAAGGATTTTGTACACGTCGCGACGCGTATATCGCGGTCCTCGCACATCGCGGCGAGGTATGAGCTAATTCTTTGTAAATGAGGCCACGGTGTGCATGACCTGCTCTCGCCACTGCGAGATATAATAGTTTGTTACCCCGCACACAGACGACTCTGTACAAAATTTAGATGTATTGAAAAGAGAAAAATATACTTTTCCTGCTATTATTTTTATTTAGAAATAGCATTAAGAATAAAAGATGTATCAAATTTCTATATCGAGATGTAAATATATATACTCTTTTAAATGGAATTAATGTATTATTACTGATTAGCAGTATTTTCAATTATAGGTATAGCACTGCAAGTGAAATCTCATTGAGGAGAATCAGTTAGCAGTAGTAAATGTTTGAATCAATGATACTTTTAAATAACCGTCTTATATATTATAATATTTAATTATAATATATATATTATAATATTAAATATAATATATAATATATTATAATATTTAAATATAATATATGATATAATATATATAATTCATTTTTTATATAATATATGTGTGAGATCAATTTATAATCATATATATTTTGTTAAAGAAATAGTTTGATCGAGAATCTTGTTCATTTTTTGCGAGTTTATCACATCTTACGAATAAACAAGTATAATATAATTCTGAATTTGAATATTAGTTATACAAAATCTTACTGTGTATGCCTTTAGCGACACACGGAGGAGCAAAGTGTGAGTGTTTTCATCGAAGATCAGTGACATACTCACCGATCTTAGGTGAAATCTTGTCGCTGCTTTAACCAGTGACATTTTCATTGATTCAATTAAAGAGAGTATTTCCGCGTAACGTAGAAAGAAACGAGGTAATTGACATTGATCGATTTACTTATTTTTATGCTTTACTATTTTCGCGTTATCGAATTTCCCATTATAATACGATGCATAAGTAGATACGGTCATTACCATCCGGCTCGAAATACACCGCTTCATCAACGAGAGCTAATGTTTATACTTGTTATAGCGCCGCGCCGTATATAAGCCCAGTATCTATGCCGGTAACTGCCGGCGATGGAACTAATAATGCGTAATATTGATTATGACGTAACTGTGTGCCCGATAACGCTAACAACGTCTCGCATCGAGTTACCGATGCATACGCGATACTCGTGCAGACAGGTATACGAGTCCTGTTATTCGCTAACAGAATGTGATAAATTAAATGCGTCGCGGTTCGCGCGATTCTTTGATACGTCCCCCGTCGTGCGGGCAACAACTATATTTCAATAGGACGATAAATTTTCGTAATGAAATGCTACCCGATTAACGAGCCGGACCGATCTGCCCGGTCGAGAGAGCGCGCGCGCTCTTATAACGGAAATAACACGTCTCATTAAACTAGGCGTTTTATTTTGCACGCCGCGGCTGATGAAACGCGGGAATTGTAAGATTCTCGTCAAACTTGATCAGCGCGAGTGATTTTTGCACGAGCGATCGCAGGTGTGGATGGTAAGAGCCTTGATAAGCTGATAATAATATTTCGATAAATAATTTATTTTCAAGAAAAAATAGCAGTAACCACATATATTTCCCGTATATAGTTTTTCGATAATGAATGCAATTTTGAACCAATATTTTTATTGAGATATCAGTTTCTGAACAAGATCTAATTTTAAACGGAATAAAATTTTTTTAGCATGTTGCATATCATAACAATAGCACATTAAATTACATTAAAATAGCCTCTTTTTACAACTTTAAACGTTTTCAATTTGGGACGTGATGGAGCTAATTTCTGAGACTATCAATCATCGAGAAAACTACAATAAATGTAATTATCTGCCTTTTTGTCGATCTTTTATTAAAATACAAAAAGATTTCAAGCGAAGCTTGAACAAGAAGACGCGTATTAAAAGAAACGTACATCTCTAATCTTAGACCTACTTGATAAGTGCCGTACAAGATTATTCCTTACTTCCAAGATCTATCGACAACTGGGAGAAACTTTCAGGCTCAAGTTTCATTACTTTCCATTCACCTAGATCCGTCCCTGGTCGACGACCATCCGCGAGAGTCCGCGCCTTTTGCGTACGCCGAGAACGGCGACTCTCCGTGGAATGCGATCGGAGCGGCACGATTATGGTGAATTGCATAACTCCGGAGTGAGAAACGGGCAGCCGGCAAATGCGATTGGTCGCATAATACGATCTCCTTTATAAAATCGCGCCCGTCTTCCGGCGTCATTTATCGCTCGTTAAAAGAAGAAGAAAAAAAAAGAAGAAGAAACAGGTTCGCGATGGCGCGGAATAATAAATATCCGCGCCTCGGACGAGGGAAGAATCGCGCGGGACCGAAAGAAAGCTGTTACATTTCGGAAAGTAAGAAAGAAAGCGAGACGCGTGTCGCGAACGCGAAAATTATTTACGCGCATTCCTCGCGCGCGTTGGTTTTATCGCGCGCGATAATGCCCATTCGACTGCCCGTGTCCCCATTCTCTGGCCCACCTTCTCCTAGATATTTCACGCCCGTCGCGTCGATCGCACGCGCACCGGGTCCTTCGCCATCGAAATGCGCGTGTGTCTCGCCGTGCCACGCACGCACACCGACTTTATTACGAGGTAAATCACGGGGAATGCGGCCGCGATTCGGATATATGCGCGAGGAACCCTGTTTCGCCGAGACAACGAAATAACGGGATGCGTCGCGCCAATAAGAAAAGAAATATCGCATGCGATATCATTAATCTGATAACAATAGCTCGTGTAGGTTTATCGAATTTTTCTAGCGATTTATCGAGCGTAATAAAAAAAAAAGAACATTCCATATATTATATCTCCAAAGAGTACGCGTTGTGTGCATTTATGTAATATCGAAAGATTCATGAAAACGACGTTGCCATTTGTGTCGTTCTAATTGACGCAACGTAAATTTAACGAGCGATTTAACATCAATATACCTCGGCATCCTCCGCGATCAGGATATTAAAATTATTTCCGTTTTGATATTAAACTTTCATTACAGCTTTGATTAACGAGGTAAAAAGTCAATTAAAACGCGTAAAACGCGTGACCGGTAAATAACGGTCTCTTAATTTCTTATTTAATTATGAAGATGGAACATATTATTATTCCGATGGTTAAAGCGAGACGCGTGTCGCGAACGCGAAAATTATTTACGCGCATTCCTCGCGCGCGTTGGTTTTATCGCGCGCGATAATGCCCATTCGACTGCCCGTGTCCCCATTCTCTGGCCCACCTTCTCCTAGATATTTCACGCCCGTCGCGTCGATCGCACGCGCACCGGGTCCTTCACCATCGAAATGCGCGTGTGTCTCGCCGTGCCACGCACGCACACCGACTTTATTACGAGGTAAATCACGGGGAATGCGGCCGCGATTCGGATATATGCGCGAGGAACCCTGTTTCGCCGAGACAACGAAATAACGGGATGCGTCGCGCCAATAAGAAAAGAAATATCGCACGCGATATCATTAATCTGATAACAATAGCTCGTGTAGGTTTATCGAATTTTTCTAGCGATTTATCGAGCGTAATAAAAAAAAAAGAACATTCCATATATTATATCTCCAAAGAGTACGCGTTGTGTGCATTTATGTAATATCGAAAGATTCATGAAAACGACGTTGCCATTTGTGTCGTTCTAATTGACGCAACGTAAATTTAACGAGCGATTTAACATCAATATACCTCGGCGATCAGGACGATCAGGATATTAAAATTATTTCCGTTTTGATATTAAACTTTAATTACAGCTTTGATTAACGAGGTAAAAAGTCAATTAAAACGCGTAAAACGCGTGACCGGTAAATAACGGTCTCTTAATTTCTTATTTAATTATGAAGATGGAACATATCATATTATTATTCCGATGGTTTTGATAATATCTTTCAACTTTTCATCGAAAAAATTTACGAGATTTGAAATACCAACGATATACGCAGTTTGGAGTACTTAAAATTTGTAGCGCGATGAACATCGCGATACGTCCATTGACGCTTCAGGCACGTGTCCTAATTTTAGTTCTACGACAGATTTCACACACATCCGTCGTAGATGAATAATCACCGAATCTTAAAGAATACTCTCTAGAAAATTTCTCCGATCATTCATAGAGATCTGCGAATAGATTCAATCTTGGTAATTTGCGAAGCTTATTAAGTACAAGAGGCAGATAATCAAATAGGTAAATGTGTCACTATGAAAAGTTTCAGAATCGATGCATGGTCATGTCGAATGATAAGGGCAACAGATGATTCATAGATAACTACGAATAACCGTGGCGACGCCCGCGTACGCACGTTTGCCTGAATTCCGCTGCGCGGTCGACTATCGAAAACCGCGGAATGGCGATTCCGCTCCGGGTAAAAGTGGAGCAAACGTTGTTCCATTCGAAAATGCGAATATATCTTGCGCTGATACGTACGTCCTCATAATCTTCGCTTCGTCCCCGAGCGGTATTGATGACTGGTTCCGTGACTGCCAGGCATGTCTCTCTCTCTCTCTCTTTCTCTTTCCTTCTCGACTCGTCTGGTCCTCCGGAATCTGGCTCTGGTCACCCCTATTCCGCGACCAGGTAAAAGATCGCAGACGACAACGAGCCTCGAGCACCGCGTACCGACGACCGCGCGCGCGGTATCCTCGCGGTCCCCCTCGATCCACCGATTATCTCCGCACCGCGCATCGAAATCACCAGCGAGCGCCTCGCTCCGTTTCGCGGGTCGCGGCCAGGAAAAGAATAAGAAGGAGAGGAACAGAGGGTACCGCCGAGATATTCCACCTGTTTCAACGATCGTACTTCGCGATATCGATCGCCCGCATCGATGGAACGCACGCGTCGAGGAGATCCCGCGTTTCCTCGCGTCTCTCGCGGATTACGCACGACGACGACGACGACCACTTTCGACCATCCAAACGCGCGACAAATGTATCTGACACGCTTTCGGCTTGTCCGTCGCCTGGAATGAGGTCTCGGCACTTGAGGCGAGGCGGCCCCGCGAGTCGGATCGGGCCTGAATATCGCCACCTGCCTCCGACGACGTTCCGGGAAGGTCTGAGGTGAGAGAAACGGCCATTTTGAGGCACCGTCAACGGATCGCGCAGGTGGCGCTAGGAGGTTGGAGAACCGATCTGTGGTGTCCTACCTGCGTTTTACCTGCGTAACGGTCACTCTCACGCGCGCGCTCACCTGGCGAGGATCTGGGCGCGGATACGTACGAAGGTGTACTCTGCGAACGGATGTTGCTTTCTCACTGTCTCACTCTCTCTCTCTATCTTTACAACATAGATTTCTTTTTGTCGGATAAAAATAGTAATAAAATATTTTCAAGTCTATAAATTTTTTCTGAAATATCACACGTTTTAATATATTTGAATAATTTTAATATTTTTGTTTTTTTCATAATTTTAACTCTAACAATCCAACTACAAATCACAACAAGAGATAATCAAGATATTATATAAAAAATTACAAGAAAGAACAAAACGATAAGAGATAAATTTCTATGTGTTAAATTACCACATGTCTGAGTGATTTATTGATTGCATTGATCTATCTTAATTACAAAATATTATCTTTTACATTAGATTTCCAATTAGATACATTGTGATTGCGACAATACAAAAAGACTTCTTATTTATATCCAAAATACAAATGAAGCACAAATTGTGATCAAAGTTTCATGCAATAGGTATTATGTAATGACTTAATGTAATGACGTAGCATAGTGATTCGACAGATGTTGGAATAGATACACGCAAGGACGGATTACATGTAGTTAACGAAACTGTTGACAGAATTCAATATAGCGGACTATTTACTAGCTATGGTAATCGCGACTTATGAATCGTGAATTTGCAAAATTTGCATTAAACGCGCATTGAATGCTACTTATCCTTAAAACGAATTGCTCGCTTCCTCCGAGCCACCATTTCTAGGCAGAAAACGCAAGATCAGCGCACAAAAGCGCGTGTGTGCGCCTACACGCGTGCGTGAATGTTTCACATACGTGCGTGGGAAGCGATTTTACAACCAGTGATGCAATAGGAAGGTAACGAAAGATTACATATTACTCCAACGTTACTGAGAGATTCGTACGAACTCCGTCCGTTACACTCCATTTGATTCTAATGTTTGTGGGAGTCTATCTTTGTTTTATAAAAAAGGAAAGGAAAAAATCATAGATACGCAGATCTTTTTTTCCCACACATGAAACAGTCAATTGGATAATATTATAATGTAGATTAACAAACCTGCTTAATAGAGTTATATTGTATTTAATTGGGGCGTGATAGGCAAATAATACTTTCCTATGACCATCGTGAATTTTCACGGTGACACAGCAAGGTGTGCCAACAAATTTACCATGTAAATTTGCGGACTGGACATAAGTCAGCTACGCGACCAGTCAACTTTGCGCCGACATTCCGTTAGCATATGCCCACACGATTTGCATAATTACAGATTTCTTGGTGTTACATATTGAGAGATGTGTTGTCTATTTCTACCTCCTCCAAAAATCTTTTTATCTCTTAGGGGATAATAAGTTATTTTTAAATTAATTTTAAAGAAATTTTTTAGAATTTTAATCTGGATTTTATAGTGACTAGAACACTATCTTTTTTGGAAAATTGATTTGAGCATAAAAATGTTAAGAATTTTTTTGATATCTCGTAGGGTACTACCCAGAATTCTAAATAAAAAGCCGGAAATGCAAAAAAATCCATCCCTCCCAATACTTGGATATATCTTTATACGACATACAAAAAATTGTGCAAAACTGTCATGCAAAATTTAAAATCGTCTTTAATATACTCCATATCGCGATAGAAACGTCCCGCGGCGGTTATCAACGTTTTCGAGAAAAGTGTCGAAATAAACCCTAAACTACCGTAGAGCTTCTAAAGCGACGCCTGTTCTAACAAATCCAAACTACACGACAGATATATTTACGCGAACGGGGAGACTCGCGCCGACAAGGAACGGTGGCAACGATCCAGCGGTCGTGGTGTTACGGAAATAGATTTTCGGCGGCGAGATGCAACGCCCGCCAAGCGAATCGGAGAGGCCAGTATCGCGGTGACCAGTTCCCGAGGAAAACCGGAAGAATCGAAGCGCCGCCGAGGTGTCCCACATGAACGTGAGTGCCGATATCCGTCCCACGAGAGTGCAAGCCCCGCGGTGCTATCCTTCCTCGTGCATCGTTTCCTCCATTCGGTCGACACCTATTTGCGATTCTCGCCGACACTCGGGAGACCCTCCGTAACGGTTATTCCATACCGTCGTGTTATTGCCGTTTTTCCCCTTCGTCTAATAATTGAAAGAAGAGAGCTGCTCTCCCTTGCGATAAAGACAAGAACAGAGAGATGCGATTTGCTCTATATGTATCTGAGATAATCGAAAAATATAAAATCATAGCGATATCTTTTTTTTTCCAATAATAAAATTCGTCAACAATAAATGTCAAGAGTGAATCGATCGATTGAGTGCTTCATCTCAGACACTATACGGATAATCTAAATCGGTGCTCGCGTGGTGCATCAACTCCGGAATGCGCACGATGCGTTAGAAAATACACGCGTAGAATGTGCATATAACTTTGTCCGTGAGATCCAATACGGATCGCCACGAGTGCTTTTCGATTTTAAGACCGGATGAAATCGATTAAATTGCTTTCTGCACGCCTTGAATATCTTTTATCGTGCAAAGGATTACCAATTATTTATGCCATGCGATCGAACGCGTGTCGTAGAAAGCAACTATTAACATATATCTCTGTCCGTCTGTTTCTTTTCTATAAAAAATATCCATATTATATATCCATACTATTATATTATTATATTATAAAATAAATCCTCATAGAAAATCTTTGCATTCGAACACGATTTAATTGTGACAAAAAATTTATAGAATGAATATATAGTTTTAATATTTATAATTTCGAAATATTCTGTTTGCTAAAAATAAAAATAAATATTTATCTGGAAAATAATTATTTGTTGTATTGTTATATTCAAGTTTTTGCTTCGCGATTGTCAGTCTTGTAAAGCCGCATTTACGCAGTTATCTTCTCTATGCGGGTACCAGTCTATTTTCTCTAAAATGAGAAGTAACGTAACAAAAGAGATAAAGCGTAGAATTCTCACATCGCACATGCGGAAGGATACGTTGGTCAATTAACGCGTATGCGTTATCTGTAACTCGTGCTCCGACTGTCTGACAGTTGCCTCCGGTTTAAGAACTCTTATCGGGGTTGCACCTTGCATACTAATCATTATTCAATTATTCGTAACTATGCGTTATCGTGCATTATTGTGGGAAATGTGACGAAAACATAAGCGGATCTTCAAGTTGCATCGTGCTCTGGTTCTAAACACTATCGAAATGTCGCGAGACGTGTGGGAAAGAAGTTTTACGGATAGAAATTCTCTCTTGGATAAACTAAAAATTGGATGATTTCCAACTTGCGCATAGACGTGTGCAATTTCAGCGAGAAATAGTCTTGCGATGAACATTCAATTTACATTTATCTCTTTCCTCTTTTTATTTCGTCACGCTTTGAAACAAAATATATAAGGGTGGAAAGAAATAAAATTGTGTGGAAAGATTAAGAAAAAGATATTTATTTCTAACAGAGTATATAAAAATATAATAATCGCGCGTTGTGCACATATATTTGTTTAATTGCAACAAGATTCAACTATCAATTTCCTTTTCGATATCATAATATTATATTATGAAAAAATTTTAACAAGAGCATTATAAGATACAATTTGTACATCCCTCATGTGGATTTTCGTGGATTCATCGGGAATCCTGCGCTGCGCAAAATAGAAACAAAAACATCTGCGCTGCGCGAAGAGAACAGAGAAGTGAACGTTCTAAAGATATACAAACGGCTCTAATTCAAGAAACTAATTCTCATCTCGTCGCGTCTCTCAAGCAAAAGCTTCTCGGGACGTGGCTACGTTCGCAGTTTGCTTCGTTTGGCTAAGATTACATGCACAGACGTCTTCAATCGATCGAGCTCTCCGGTATAATAATAAAAAGCACGATAAGAGGAAGCGAGTAGGAGGAAGATGAGAAACTTTTAATAAATAAATGCAAGTTCGTAGAATATTTCTGAAGCCGATTTATATATTTGAATCCTCCGTTTCCTATTTAATTATCATTCCGTCAGAAATACGCTGAGAAATATCTCGAATTTAAATTCGTTATGAGACGCGTTCGATATTTCACGTAGGACGAAAGGTATCATCGTCGCTGTCACCCACGCGGAGAAAAATAGTGTCGCGCACACACACCACGCTGCTCAGCTTTATTTCTAGACGCGGAACACGCCGCTTTTTCCCGGCCGTAGAAATAGATCCCCGGTCGGTCCCAGCTTCCGGCGTTCTGGATCGCCGGTCTGACGTCACGCTTTCCCCGCGACGATGCCTACTTTGGGAAGAATTTATTACACGGCCGAGATTATTCGGAGACCTCGTAAGCGCGAGCCTACGAACTGCGATGACATCAATTCACACTTGGCACTGTTATGGCGGTAGAAGACTGCCAGGCTTCTTCGAAATCATCTAGGCTTCGAGATTTTTAGCTCGACGAAATACTCAACTCGGTTGTTTGCGCGCTTTATATTTTTATATGATTAGGCTCTTCGAAATATATTTACAACCATGATTTTTTAAATATTTAATAGCTGTACCTTATATGTTTTGCATGCATACGTTTGCGAATCTCGTAAAAAATATTAATTTTCTTTTTACAAAAAAATATTGCAACATTTTGAGTAATAAATGTGACAAAAATGCTTCTGAAATAAATTACTTTATCGTTTTGAAAAAAAATTGTTCACAAAATTTTGCTTTTATTTTCTAGAATCCGGGAGCTGAAAAATGGCGACCGATGGCCATATCAAATCCGTCCACCAAGTTGCGGATGGCGAGATCCATGCCCCATTGGGTTATGGTACGTTTTTCTCTTATTCAGTCATATTATATGTTTCCATCGATTGCTTCGATTTTTATAATTATTCCTTTTTCACGTTTGCCGAAATAATTTGCTCCGTGTAACCTATTTTTTTTATTTTATTCCTTTGCAACGAACAAATCAATTCGTTTGAATATCGATACAGCATTAATCTCTAAAGACGTATATATATATTTAAAAAAGGCGCAGCAGCAACAGCGAGAAACGGATCAGCAGCAACATCGACCCCCAACGCCCCCAAAAATTCCACCACCGTCGCTCTCGGGGGATTGTGGTGACCCCGACTACGAGATCATCGAGTTCCCGACCCAGAAACCACCCTCGACACCCCAGTGGAACGTCGGTAAGTGCGCCCTGTGCGGCACCGAGAACGTGTTTGCGCGATGCGACACGTGCCACGAGAACTTCTGCGAGGCCTGCGACGACATGAATCACAAGCATCCGAAGCGGAAGGGCCACGTTCGCAGGAGGATCCTGACCGACAACGCGTGCAGGAGCAGACCGCCGCTTCCCCCTAAAGGGGAGAACCTGTCGTATCCGCCGCCGGTGCCACCGCCGCGAAGACATCGCAAGGCCACTCAGGTAGGCTGCATCCTCGCCTGAAACTGCGTCCGTGAAATCTTGTTCCAGGCAAGATCGTTCGTGCGAGTCCTACCGCACGAATCCTACCCCAGCCAAGGATCCTCTCTCGGAAACCATTCGAGCTCGATGGAGATCGGGTTGCGACTGGCGAATTTCGACCATCGAGCTTTCCATCTCTCGGCGACTTTGGATCGCCGAGATTGGATCGGTTACTGACTCACGGAAGCTGTTTTATCGTCCTTTATCCAACCTCGTCTCCGTCGCGCCGGATGCTCGTCGAGTCGAAATGCTTTCCCCCTCCTGACGAACAAAATGCCACGATTTTTACGACGTGGTTACAACATAATGACGTAGCTTTTAACTCGAAACGTCACACCGAGGCAGCCGAGAGCTTTCTCATCGTCCTCTTGCGAGCTTCAAATAATCGTTAACGTGTTATTTTCTCTCTTTACATTTACTAGATTTTATTTTACGTTCAGACTTTATTGTACACATGTTATCGTTGTTTTTTAATACACCATGTTACCGCAAAACACTGATGCCGTATTCACTGAACCTGTTCTCTCTTTCAGTTTCATCGTTGACGTAATGACGCGGAAAAGACGGACGTGGCGCGTCGGCGCCGTCGTAATGTCAGACATTTGTCATGCCGTGTAATATCGGATCGTTTACCGCGAATGATTTCCGCGGGGTGCGGTGAATATGGCAGGTTACGGTGAACACGGTGAACACGTCGAACACGAATAGAATGAATATATAGTTTTAATATTTATAATTTCGAAATATTCTGTTTGCTAAAAATAAAAATAAATATTTATCTGGAAAATAATTATTTGTTGTATTGTTATATTCAAGTTTTTGCTTCGCGATTGTCAGTCTTGTAAAGCCGCATTTACGCAGTTATCTTCTCTATGCGGGTACCAGTCTATTTTCTCTAAAATGAGAAGTAACGTAACAAAAGAGATAAAGCGTAGAATTCTCACATCGCACATGCGGAAGGATACGTTGGTCAATTAACGCGTATGCGTTATCTGTAACTCGTGCTCCGACTGTCTGACAGTTGCCTCCGGTTTAAGAACTCTTATCGGGGTTGCACCTTGCATACTAATCATTATTCAATTATTCGTAACTATGCGTTATCGTGCATTATTGTGGGAAATGTGACGAAAACATAAGCGGATCTTCAAGTTGCATCGTGCTCTGGTTCTAAACACTATCGAAATGTCGCGAGACGTGTGGGAAAGAAGTTTTACGGATAGAAATTCTCTCTTGGATAAACTAAAAATTGGATGATTTCCAACTTGCGCATAGACGTGTGCAATTTCAGCGAGAAATAGTCTTGCGATGAACATTCAATTTACATTTATCTCTTTCCTCTTTTTATTTCGTCACGCTTTGAAACAAAATATATAAGGGTGGAAAGAAATAAAATTGTGTGGAAAGATTAAAAAAAAGATATTTATTTCTAACAGAGTATATAAAAATATAATAATCGCGCGTTGTGCACATATATTTGTTTAATTGCAACAAGATTCAACTATCAATTTCCTTTTCGATATCATAATATTATATTATGAAAAAATTTTAACAAGAGCATTATAAGATACAATTTGTACATCCCTCATGTGGATTTTCGTGGATTCATCGGGAATCCTGCGCTGCGCAAAATAGAAACAAAAACATCTGCGCTGCGCGAAGAGAACAGAGAAGTGAACGTTCTAAAGATATACAAACGGCTCTAATTCAAGAAACTAATTCTCATCTCGTCGCGTCTCTCAAGCAAAAGCTTCTCGGGACGTGGCTACGTTCGCAGTTTGCTTCGTTTGGCTAAGATTACATGCACAGACGTCTTCAATCGATCGAGCTCTCCGGTATAATAATAAAAAGCACGATAAGAGGAAGCGAGTAGGAGGAAGATGAGAAACTTTTAATAAATAAATGCAAGTTCGTAGAATATTTCTGAAGCCGATTTATATATTTGAATCCTCCGTTTCCTATTTAATTATCATTCCGTCAGAAATACGCTGAGAAATATCTCGAATTTAAATTCGTTATGAGACGCGTTCGATATTTCACGTAGGACGAAAGGTATCATCGTCGCTGTCACCCACGCGGAGAAAAATAGTGTCGCGCACACACACCACGCTGCTCAGCTTTATTTCTAGACGCGGAACACGCCGCTTTTTCCCGGCCGTAGAAATAGATCCCCGGTCGGTCCCAGCTTCCGGCGTTCTGGATCGCCGGTCTGACGTCACGCTTTCCCCGCGACGATGCCTACTTTGGGAAGAATTTATTACACGGCCGAGATTATTCGGAGACCTCGTAAGCGCGAGCCTACGAACTGCGATGACATCAATTCACACTTGGCACTGTTATGGCGGTAGAAGACTGCCAGGCTTCTTCGAAATCATCTAGGCTTCGAGATTTTTAGCTCGACGAAATACTCAACTCGGTTGTTTGCGCGCTTTATATTTTTATATGATTAGGCTCTTCGAAATCTATTTACAACCATGATTTTTTAAATATTTAATAGCTGTACCTTATATGTTTTGCATGCATACGTTTGCGAATCTCGTAAAAAATATTAATTTTCTTTTTACAAAAAAATATTGCAACATTTTGAGTAATAAATGTGACAAAAATGCTTCTGAAATAAATTACTTTATCGTTTTGAAACAAAATTGTTCACAAAATTTTGCTTTTATTTTCTAGAATCCGGGAGCTGAAAAATGGCGACCGATGGCCATATCAAATCCGTCCACCAAGTTGCGGATGGCGAGATCCATGCCCCATTGGGTTATGGTACGTTTTTCTCTTATTCAGTCATATTATATGTTTCCATCGATTGCTTCGATTTTTATAATTATTCCTTTTTCACGTTTGCCGAAATAATTTGCTCCGTGTAACCTATTTTTTTTATTTTATTCCTTTGCAACGAACAAATCAATTCGTTTGAATATCGATACAGCATTAATCTCTAAAGACGTATATATATATTTAAAAAAGGCGCAGCAGCAACAGCGAGAAACGGATCAGCAGCAACATCGACCCCCAACGCCCCCAAAAATTCCACCACCGTCGCTCTCGGGGGATTGTGGTGACCCCGACTACGAGATCATCGAGTTCCCGACCCAGAAACCACCCTCGACACCCCAGTGGAACGTCGGTAAGTGCGCCCTGTGCGGCACCGAGAACGTGTTTGCGCGATGCGACACGTGCCACGAGAACTTCTGCGAGGCCTGCGACGACATGAATCACAAGCATCCGAAGCGGAAGGGCCACGTTCGCAGGAGGATCCTGACCGACAACGCGTGCAGGAGCAGACCGCCGCTTCCCCCTAAAGGGGAGAACCTGTCGTATCCGCCGCCGGTGCCACCGCCGCGAAGACATCGCAAGGCCACTCAGGTAGGCTGCATCCTCGCCTGAAACTGCGTCCGTGAAATCTTGTTCCAGGCAAGATCGTTCGTGCGAGTCCTACCGCACGAATCCTACCCCAGCCAAGGATCCTCTCTCGGAAACCATTCGAGCTCGATGGAGATCGGGTTGCGACTGGCGAATTTCGACCATCGAGCTTTCCATCTCTCGGCGACTTTGGATCGCCGAGATTGGATCGGTTACTGACTCACGGAAGCTGTTTTATCGTCCTTTATCCAACCTCGTCTCCGTCGCGCCGGATGCTCGTCGAGTCGAAATGCTTTCCCCCTCCTGACGAACAAAATGCCACGATTTTTACGACGTGGTTACAACATAATGACGTAGCTTTTAACTCGAAACGTCACACCGAGGCAGCCGAGAGCTTTCTCATCGTCCTCTTGCGAGCTTCAAATAATCGTTAACGTGTTATTTTCTCTCTTTACATTTACTAGATTTTATTTTACGTTCAGACTTTATTGTACACATGTTATCGTTGTTTTTTAATACACCATGTTACCGCAAAACACTGATGCCGTATTCACTGAACCTGTTCTCTCTTTCAGTTTCATCGTTGACGTAATGACGCGGAAAAGACGGACGTGGCGCGTCGGCGCCGTCGTAATGTCAGACATTTGTCATGCCGTGTAATATCGGATCGTTTACCGCGAATGATTTCCGCGGGGTGCGGTGAATATGGCAGGTTACGGTGAACACGGTGAACACGTCGAACACGATCATTCTCGCACACGATCACGATTCTTTATCGACGACGCATCAATCCGTATTTTCTGTGCACACCGTTACAGATACCATCCTGACTGATTTTCACACTCGGTGTATCGATTTCTTTTCAGCATGTACGTACTAGACGGACTGGATCATCCATAGCTGTGAACCTGCCATGTCCAAAATAATAATTTCACGACGTTTGACTTACAAGATTTTTGTTTGTAATATTTTTTACGCAAGTCTCTGTTTATATGTATTTATTTATTTATTTTTATATTTTTTGAGAGGAGAATCTGTGTTTTTCTAGAGATGTGATTTCTTTTCCATCACAGTCACGATTAACCATATATTTGACGTTTTTCTTTTTTAATGATATATCAGCGCAGTTTCGCATATGAACATCTACAGTCCTCGACAACACCCCGAGCGCTGTTCCTTCATTCACGATATTCACGTAATTAAGTCCAAGTTTCGCGCTTAGGCTAAGTCGGCGCTAGCCAAAGGCTCTATACATCTCCCTTTGCTCGACAAGGTCGGGAGCTTGAAGCGCAACCTTGCCAACCCGAAAGCACCGCCGGATTCAAGAATATCGAAATCTACGAATACTTTAAACTCGTCCACCAATGATACTTCAGGATCAGGAACGGACAAAATGACTACTCTACAAGTAAGAAGTTACATAGATTTTTCTTAATTGTTAAAGAAAACAAATTGCCTTTACATTAAAAACATTGAATTTAGGATATATTTCTATGAAATTATAACGATTAAATGCATTTCATCAAATGGATAAGATAATTGCAGAATCAAATAATAAATATTTGTATAGATTTAATTATTCATTAATTAATTCGCAAAAATAAACTTTTAATTTTTATTCGATAATTATTCGAATGATAAAAATGTCTCATTTTTATGCACTGAAAATTTTAGATACGGATATTTCTTTTTGCTACCATTTGCATCATATTATGATTTAGTGATTAAAATTGTGTATCAAAAACTGAACTATTTTCAGGAAAGATACAGAAAATACCAGGAGGCGATGAGAGCTCAAGACGCAAACAGGCGACGACATCCGTCTTCGGACACCTCGAGGGATACTTTGAGCGGAAGACCACTTAGCTTAGGCAGCTCGAAACCGGCACCACCGCTCCCACCTCCGCCTCCACCTAGAGCTATGATACAATCGGCCAGCGTTTGCGATTTAACCGCTGCTCACATGTGGAATCCGGGAATGCATCAGGTATATTTGATATTCTCGAACAAGTGTTTTGTGTTTTCATTTTTATTATATTAATTTTTTGTTTCTGATTAATCATCAATTTTAATCAAACAAACAAAGTAGAATAATTAAAAAATACGCCAAAAATATAAATATAATATAATTCTGGATTAACTGGTTAATATTTTAATGTTTTAATGAGTTATACAAACTGAAATAGATATATTTAGAAATAGAATATTCTTGAGAAAAATTCGTTTTATGTAATGGTGAAATAATGATATTTTTTTAAATAAAATAAAATATTATATATAAATAAAATCATTTTTCAGGCCCAGTCAATGGCACATTTAGGACCCGGCGGCATGCCGATGATGTGGTACCCGCCGACCAACTCCTGGGACGTATCGATGAGCGGTTCCACCGTGAGTCTGCATCATCCAAGCATGTGGGGATATCCCATGGGTTATCCGTCGGCACAGATGCTGCCTCCGCATTATCCGGGATCTCTTTCTAGAGCGCATAGTCCGGCTAGAAGTATTAAATCCAGTAGAAGATCGAGGCAGCCATCACCATCCCCCAGTCTGAAATCTAAAAAGTCCTACGCTTCAAGATCACGATCGAGAAGATCACCCGGATCACCATCGGACGCGAGCTCCGAAAACTCCGATGAGTCTGATATAGACGACAGACTCTCCCGAGGGTCCAGGAGTAGACGCGGCAGTGTATCCAGAAGCATACGACAACGAAACTATCACGACGACGATACCAGAAGTCTCATGTCTAGAAGTCGACGAGAGTAAGTTAAAAAAGAGAAATTAAATAAAAATTACATATTTTTTGA
This sequence comes from Formica exsecta, assembly GCF_003651465.1. Taxonomy (NCBI): domain Eukaryota; kingdom Metazoa; phylum Arthropoda; class Insecta; order Hymenoptera; family Formicidae; genus Formica; species Formica exsecta. The sequence continues at coordinate 22,276 of NW_021849067.1, read as the reverse complement.
AATATCCATTTTAATTTTATTTAATTAATTAAATGTTTTTCTAAAGATTTTACATAAATATTTTATTGATATTATTAAAACTATCATTTTATAAATACTCGAGAGTAAAATTCAGAAAGCAAAGAGTTTCTATAAAATTTCATGTTTAAATGAAATAAATTTAAATAGACATTGAAAAACATTTTACAAACAATTCTATCGATATAAATCGTTTATACTGCCGTGTTTTGACAATAAAATTTTGAAATTTTTCCATTTCCAAACTTTGTTAGTAAAAATACTTATATACACTAACATATATCCTACTTTTCTTCTCTAGAATGATTAATTTTTTATGATTTTGTAGAATCTCTCTCTTAATTTCTGCTAAATATAGACTTAGTTTTATTAATATTTAAGCTTGCAATCATACACGTTCACTTTTCGATTTTTCAGGAGATTAATGTCCGAGGAGAGAGTAATGAGTACTGAGGATCAATGGTCTGAGAGTCCATCTAGTAAACAATACTCGACGCCTTCGAGAAGCTACGACGTTCGCTCGGTTTCCAAAATAGATCGACTGGAACGCGTACAAAACGGAACTTATCGCGATCGTCGAAGACGAAGCACCGACGACGAGTCCTCCGATCGAAAGATCAACGCGCCGAGCCGAACGCGAGTGACGAGCTCGTCCAACGACCAGTTCGAGAGAGGGGAGAATGCATTAAAGAGAGCGTCGTCCCTTCGTAGGGACATAATGCTGGATGATCATCGTCGCGATTCTCGTAGATCATCCTTCGAGAGTGACGGTCAGGCTAGGAAGACACCTTCTCGAGATGTGACCTCTCCAAAGAGGATACCTGGAGAACGAACGCGCCTTTTGGAGAGACAGACTTCTCAAGGAGATCCAGATAGAGACAGGAATCGCACAAACAAGGATGAAATCGAATCACGCTCAGCGAGAAGAGAACAGCAGGTCCGTGACATCTCGCGAGAGCGCGAAATCCGTAGATCTTCGCTTGAATCCGACAGTCAAGGTCTTAGAAAAACATTTTCCAACGAAACACCGATAAAAAAACACGAGGAAAAGACGACCGGTGATCTTCAAGATCGCCAGCGATCGATCGAGAAGAGTCAACAGCTCAAGGATTCCATACGGACCGCAGAAGCTCAACAGCAGAGACAAGATAGCGATATAAAACAGCAGCAGCAGCACTTGCAGCAGCCGCAGCAGCCGCTACTGCGAAGATCTCAATCCCGAGAGGATCCAAAGACGGCAAAAAGAGACGCGGTCGAAAATGCATCATCCAAGAAGATCGCTTCCAACGAGACGATCGGCTTGATGGAAATCCCGAAGGAGGAGTGGGCCTGCGAGCACTGTACCTTCATCAATAAGATCAACGATCGCGTCTGCGTGGTCTGCTGCAAAACCAAGAGTAGCGCGTTACCACCGACCACCCCGAACGACGATCCAGTCGAGTTGCAAGCGCCGAAAAGTGAAGCGTTGAGCAAGATCGGCGATCCCGGTCCCGATCTCGAGAAGCGGATCAATTTGTTAAAGATCTCTAACAGCGAAGAAAGCGGCGACAACGGATCCGTCAAGAACAAAGGTAGACCGAAGCGCAAAATCAGCTTTTCCTTCGGTACCAAGTTATCCAAGTGACGTTTCCGGGATCCATGCTCGTTCTCCCTCTTGCCTCTCCCCCCTCTCCCCCCGCATATTCTCATCCAAAGAAATGCAAACAACCCAGATTATATTTGTACGTGTCTCTTCTTTTTTTTTTCTCTTTCCTTTTTTATACGCAAAGCAGTGCAGTCACGAACCACCTCTACAACTAGAGTCAACAGCTCAAGGATTCCATACGGACCGCAGAAGCTCAACAGCAGAGACAAGATAGCGATATAAAACAGCAGCAGCAGCACTTGCAGCAGCCGCAGCAGCCGCTACTGCGAAGATCTCAATCCCGAGAGGATCCAAAGACGGCAAAAAGAGACGCGGTCGAAAATGCATCATCCAAGAAGATCGCTTCCAACGAGACGATCGGCTTGATGGAAATCCCGAAGGAGGAGTGGGCCTGCGAGCACTGTACCTTCATCAATAAGATCAACGATCGCGTCTGCGTGGTCTGCTGCAAAACCAAGAGTAGCGCGTTACCACCGACCACCCCGAACGACGATCCAGTCGAGTTGCAAGCGCCGAAAAGTGAAGCGTTGAGCAAGATCGGCGATCCCGGTCCCGATCTCGAGAAGCGGATCAATTTGTTAAAGATCTCTAACAGCGAAGAAAGCGGCGACAACGGATCCGTCAAGAACAAAGGTAGACCGAAGCGCAAAATCAGCTTTTCCTTCGGTACCAAGTTATCCAAGTGACGTTTCCGGGATCCATGCTCGTTCTCCCTCTTGCCTCTCCCCCCTCTCCCCCCGCATATTCTCATCCAAAGAAATGCAAACAACCCAGATTATATTTGTACGTGTCTCTTCTTTTTTTTGTCTCTTTCCTTTTTTATACGCAAAGCAGTGCAGTCACGAACCACTCTACAACTGGTTGTTCTTCATCCTTCGATGTATTCCCTTGGATGAATAATAAAGAGACATGGAAACTGTTTTTCGTACAAGGCTACAACGGGACCAAATGCATAGTCGTATTTGAAATTCGGCCATCTATCGCGTTCATGTCTGAGGCACTATATTATTCATTCAAGTGATGCGACGGTTTCAAGCACGAGCGTGCATTTGGCATATGTTCCTTTATTCCGGGGCGAACCATCGATGGAAATCACTGCCAAAGCACTTGGCTCGGCGATATTAGAACGCGTCAACGCATAGATTTATTTATTTCAAGATAAACTAAAAATTTCACGCAACAATAAATTTTCTAAAGTTTTCTTGAAAAATTAATTGCCCAGCTGAAATTTTACATGTTAATTCTAAATTCAAATTATTATAATAATACAATGTTAAATTATTAATAATATTCGTAATGGTGCTGATTATATATGCAACATTAGCAGATTAATGGCTACATTAATTAAACAATATCTTGTACAAACAAAATATTTTTTTTGTGAAATTTTTCAACGGATTATTCATCATTCCTCTTTCATCTTTTTCTCGATTTCTAAAAATGAAATGAAAGCGTTATAAATGCGCTTTCTTGGATGACCTTGAGAATGATAATATAGTGAGAATGAAAATAAGTTGTTGGACACTTAGCAACAACTATCTGATCATTCAAACTCTACAAACTGTCTATTTAAAACTACAATTGTGTAAAATTATATAATAAAATAAAGTAACTTTTACACTAAATTATGAAAAAATTTTGTGATTTACAGATGCAATCGTTACAGACGATAATCCTCTCGTGGAGAATTCTGAAGCTACGATCACGGCCTTAGATTCGCGAGCAGAAGAAGTGTCATCGAAACTGGCGGACGCAGCATCATCGCCGATTGCTGAGAATTTGGCAGCAGCAGCACCATCACCATCAACGTTACCGTCTTCTTCGACTACAAATATCTCCAAAATAGATACGAACGCGACGCTGCGGGAGGAAAAGGCCACGCGAGGGAAACTTTTAAAGAGTCAATCGGTGTCTACGGGAACATCTCCTCCACCCCAGAATATCTCGACTCAAGTAAGTCTAAATATATCATCTAAAGTATACCATCTAAATAAAATAATATTTGCAATCGAAATATTCTATGAACGAATACGAACAAACAAATTTTATATAGATAGAAGATTACAAAAATAATATGTGTATAAAATATTTTAGACCTACGACTATCTCCCTGCGAAAGGGACTCTTGGAAGATCCGCATCAGTGGCAACGTCAAAAAGTTATCTGTATTACGATGACAGCGACGGAGAGGTGAGCGTAAGACTGTGAATGAATTAAAAAACGTAATTCAAGTTTAATTAAAATATTGAATAAGAGCAAAAGAAATGGATCAGTAATTTGATAAAACAAAAATGTCAATTAAACATATATATATATATATATATATATATATATATATATATATATATATATATATATATATATATATATATATATATATATATATATATATATATATATATATATATATATATATATATATATATATATATATATATATATATATATATATATATATATATATATATATATATATGTTTAATTGACATTTTTGTTTTATCAAATTATAATTAATTATATATACAATTATGTTTTCTATATTTATTTATGCATTTTATATTTACCATATTTATTTTATATTTATATAACAAATAAATTTTACATATATGAATTATAATGAATATTTGAAAGTGATGAATAAGATATAAGATGTATAGGTATATATAAAGATTAGAAGACTTGTTGGATGCCGATCATCAAGTAAAATACTCTTTCAAAAGATGTCTTGTTTCCGCGTTCGATCTAGTAGCGCTCTAGTGAAAAGACAAGGCGGAGCGTCTGTTTCAGGAGCAAACCAGATTGGCGAACAGTCCCGATCTGTATCCGCGGATGTTCCAGGAACAGCAGCTGATGATATCCGGTCAGAGAAGCAGAGAACGGACCAGAAGAAACTCCATCGACTCGTCCCATCTCTATTATCGTTCCAGGGTAAACTCGCTTACAAGCCAAGCCTCACGGATTTTTCGTTGTATACCTTGTCGATTCTTAACTCAACCCAGTTGCAATAATTAGCCTCGGTGTGAACGTAGGCAGGATGATACTTTTATTTATTTATTTTTTTTTTTTAGCATAGTCCAACCAAGCTTAAATAGATGACTTATCGTGTATTTATCACGCTTATTCACAAAATGCGTTTTCAGCTACAACTAAATATAGTTCTAATATTAATCTAGACAAGCATTTAACAGCAAAGATAATCTACGACGGTGGAGCCTCTGCAGTTGTGACTAGCCATAAATTAAGTAACACCGTCTCTATAGTATCATCTCATTTTTTCGTCGATTTCAATAAAACGATCTCCAATAGCGGCAATTCCCGCATTTCAGGAATCCAGCCAACCGAGATATGCGGAAGCAGGTCCCAGTTCCGGCCAGCAAGGGGGAGTTTCCACGTTGACCCGTCAGGGATTGGAGATCGTGGAGCTCCTGCGAGAAGCCGAGAGGCAGGGATTCACCACCGATGACGTTCAGGTCGCGTTGGCGCAAGGCGCGCCGAATCCGATCGAGTGGCTTCACACGCAGTGGCCGCATCTGGTGGAGACGGTACGGGTCCTGGTGATCGCGCAGGGCAAGGAACTGAGGGAGAACAGCATCGGCGTCCTATCGCCGGCCGAGGCAAGAGAGGCTCTACGATCTGTCAAGGGCGACGTATGGAACGCTGTCGCGACGGCTATTCGGCGCAGACAGCAGAAGGTGCGTATAAAATGAGCACGCGCAGCTCTTTGATCGATAAGCGATCCGATGTGATCCCCTCTCGATTGTCGACAGTGCCAGCAGATTATGACGAAAGGAAACTTTGCGCTCGCGGACGTTGTTAGAGCTCTCGATAACAATGCCGGGATCGAGGACGCCGCTTTGCTCGAGCTGCAAAAGAATCAGCTCAAGCCCTTTTTAATGAGGATCTGGGGTCCTCCGGTCGGGGTGGAGAACGACGAGGCTGCACCGCACGAAGGTCAGTCGGATGCAGCCCTCGAAAGAAACTAATTATTTTTATTAATTTTTAAATTATTATTTTTATTAATTTTTAAATTATTATTTTTATTAATTTATTACGATTTCCAATATTTTTTTAGTATTACTTTAGATACATCAATATTATTTTATTTAATATTTTATCGCGCTGTTAAAGATATAAAAATGACTTTCGGATTATATTTTATATTAAATCTAGAATATATAATTTTTACTAATTATGATAATTTAATATTTATTATATACATAAAGTTCTCTATAAGCAAATCGCGATTTTCTCTGCGCGAAAAAAGCATCACTTCTTAACTTTTTATTAAGAAATAAGTAAAAATAATTGATCGTGCACCGATTTTTTCTTTTTTTGCTGCAGATGCAGCGAGTGCGGTCGGTGATGGGACGGGGGCGGGATCCGTGGAACAAGTTGAGAATGTGTCCGATACGGAGGCGCGGAAGCAGGTAATGTCACCAATTGTTGATCATTTCGTGGCGTTGCAGGCCGACTTTCAAAAGCAACTGGCGGCCCTCAGAGAACTGACCGATAACTGGCGACACGAGAAAGACCTCCCGAATAAACTGGGTAATAATAAGTCTGATAATCTGTACGACCGCGCTGACGTATAATTTTTACTAATTATGATAATTTAATATTTATTATATACATAAAGTTCTCTATAAGCAAATCGCGATTTTCTCTGCGCGAAAAAAGCATCACTTCTTAACTTTTTATTAAGAAATAAGTAAAAATAATTGATCGTGCACCGATTTTTTCTTTTTTTGCTGCAGATGCAGCGAGTGCGGTCGGTGATGGGACGGGGGCGGGATCCGTGGAACAAGTTGAGAATGTGTCCGATACGGAGGCGCGGAAGCAGGTAATGTCACCAATTGTTGATCATTTCGTGGCGTTGCAGGCCGACTTTCAAAAGCAACTGGCGGCCCTCAGAGAACTGACCGATAACTGGCGACACGAGAAAGACCTCCCGAATAAACTGGGTAATAATAAGTCTGATAATCTGTACGACCGCGCTGACGATGATAATAGCACTGTTCTAATCGATGCAAATCTGGTCCCAAGGGCCGTACAAGAAGCCCCCGATGTAGCGATGCCGGGCGATCTTGTTACGCGGCAAAGACAGGCAACCGTAGATTCGCGGGAAGGCTCGAAGCGCTCAAAGTTGAACGCTACGAAACCGTCCGACGAGGGCCTGGATCAAGTAGATGCCGCGTTGCACACCGAAATACCCGCGACAACGACGATAATCGATGATCTCGCGAGAGAGAACGCGACAGACTCGACACTCTCGCCCGAATACTCCTCGAGAAACGACACCGCCGACCGTTCGATCGGTGAAACCATTGTTGAAACCATTGTCGTACGAATGGCCGGATCATCCGATCCGCCAAAACTCGACGGCGACGTCGACGCAAAACGATCGCGCGAGGAAGCGAGCGAAACGCGACGCGTCGACCTCGACCTCGACGTTTCGACGATATCGATCGACGAAACGATAGAAACAGCGAAGCAAGTTTCACCGAAAGAAGTAGAACAGAGAGGATTATCGTCAAATGTTGAGGTTCAAGTATCCTCCTCCTCGCTTGGAATTTCTGCGCCCGACACAACGGATACGGAACCAGGTCAGTCCTCTTCTCCGCAAACTTGGAGTGCTCCCGAATTACTTAATATAACGGAACATGCTGCAAACAACGAGTCACTCGTCCAAGTTGGGAAGTCAACGGAATTGGACGAAACACTTCGCATCTCTTTCTGGGATTCGAGTGCTCCCCAACAAGAGGCCGATATGTCGCAGCAGCTGTCGCGGAATGATGTCTCAATCGCGGCGAGTGCATCCGGAAAGGATCTTTCCACGACAGAACGATCCGATCAACATGTCGCGAGGAAAGTTTCCGGGCAGAACGACGAGTCGTCGCAAGTCCTCGCGATGGAAGTTTTGATGTCAGCCGTGAGATCGCTGCCGGAGCAGTTTTTGACGCCCTTCATAACGGCGATGCAGGTCCTGTCGCCCAAGAAAGGTGATGCTGATGTAACGACCGCTGACGTACGATTTATGAACCAATTAAATACTTTACGCAGCATAAAGGTCGAAGAAACAGCCGAGGCTGAGACAAACATCGACGCTC
>NW_021849067.1:7380-14234 GCF_003651465.1 Formica exsecta | reverse complement strand
CTCTTCAGCCAAGGAACGACGACGACAAGAAGAAGTCTGTTCCGGCAACTGCGGATAAAACTGAAGGGTCGCCTCTTCGGGAGAAGAATAGTGATAAACATGAGAAAAATACCATAACAAAATCGAGCAACAACAAAATTATCGACAAGAGGAACGTCATCGAATCATGCGAGGTTCCGGATTCTCAGATGGCAAAGTCCCGGTCCAGCGTTCCAGATATCAAACAACAGCAGCTGGATGTCAGATCGGTACGTAACGCGAATAGGGATGAAGCTAACATTTCGCAAACTAACATCGCGACGGCTCTGATATCCGAAACGTTCTCGGATTCGGTAGACCTCAAGTTGACGGACGTTTCCGAAGAAACGCTGACTGCGAATAAAGCGGCAACGTTCAGCGTCGCGACAACAGAACCGATTAATGGAACGTTGCAAACGGACATCGCGGAGCACATACATTCACGTAAGAATTCTTTAGAGATAGTCGCCACATCTGCGGAAAATGATAGTCAGGATAGATCTGCTGGAGGCGAAACCGTATCGACGGAAGGATCAGTCGAGGAAACGTCTTCAGGTGATTCATCGAGTTTTCACGCGCGATCGTTAACATCATCTGTGTCGCATGATCGATCCATTGTCTATCGGGAAGCTCACGAGCTTAGAGTGGTATCCGACGACACGTTGATCGGTGCATCATCATCATCATCATCGTCAAAGGAAGCGAGCGACTCTTCCATCGCGCCTAATGAAAAGCTTCCCGCTGATAACGCCTCTGCGATCATTGATCCGCTTCTAAAAAATGACTCGTCGCGAAATCAAATTTCACCCGCTTCTACGAATGACTCTAACACGGAAAGATCTGAGATGGATATCTGCCAGAAGGATGCGATCGATCGCGATTCTCACGCCAATCATTTGTCCATTTCGTGCGAAACGACATACGCTACTAATACGGAATCCATAAATAAACAAGATATTAACACGCAGGAATTAAAAGAACACTCGAACGATTCATCTCATGTTATCTCATCAGCTTCGCCAGTTGCATCATCCGCGAAAATTTTCGACGCGAAATCACCGTCCGTCGAAATACTCGATAATCTCGAAACGACATTGCGTCACGATAAAAATGATACAAAGCCGAGCGTTGAGAAAGATGCGGTGCACGTTTCGGAAAAAGTAGAACAGACAATTTTGGTCACATATCATACTCCCGCGAGCGACGGTAAAGATGAAACTACGTTGAAAGGAGCAGACGTGCCCGTCGAGCAAAGTACGACCGACGATTTATCCATTACTCAATTACGAACCGATGAGAGTGTTCCGCTGTCATTAACAGACTCTGCGGCGAATTTCAATAATCCGGACGATCCGGGAAAGGAGAGTATGCTCGCCCCGGCAAAATCCGACAGTTCAACGATCGAATGCACGTCGGACGTTCGATCACTTGAGAATCCCGTGGACGATTTAATTCGAGACGGACCATCCGCTCCGACAAATAATCGAGAAGTAATCGCACACGATCGCTTAACGCAGGCGTTACGATCCTCTCCTTCAATCGACACTTGTCACGAAAGTACTTTGCATGCCGAAACGTCAAATACATGCGACTCTGAATCTTTGAGAGATGTAAAAATTTCAGAGCGGAACGAAGTAGAGTCTGTCAAAATCTCTGAAACCTTAAAAAGTCACATTGTCGACGAGGACTCTGTTATAGATACTAACGGACTCTCCGATGAAAATCACGATCGATTAATAAATACTATTAATAACACCTCCCGTGGATTATCCGTCGAAAACGTTCCTGCCGCAGAACCGAGCGAAAGCGTTTCGATTCCCGCCGAGGAACCTTACCCCGGAGATAAGGTTTCTCAATCTGACGGGAAACGCGACGCGGAAACATCAAATTTCGCGACAAGAAGCATTTTACATGCGCTTAAAAATATATTCTTCGCATCGCAAACCGAGGAGAAAAATATCGCCCCGATCATCGACAACGAAGACTCATTCTCGGTTCCTATTACGACAAATATCGACGACGTATCCGATACCTTTGAAATAAAGATATCGGAATCACCCATAATAGCGGTGAATGATTGCGCACCGATAAAAGACATCGCGGCGAATACCGTCGAACGCGACGAGTCGGATCGAATCGGTGATGTCGATACAAACGGCATGCGAGAGAATGCGAGAGACGTCGATTCTTCCGGAAACGACATTTCAATCGTCGCGCGTAACGAACCGGTTAGATCAGAATTACCGAATAACGAGTCGTCGGAAAAGAGTACGAGACAACCTCGTAAAAGCGTAATCGCGAAACCCGTCGTAAAGGATAGATCGCCCCTTAAAAAAATCGTCCGAAGAAAGTCGCCCGTTAAGGTGGTGAGAAAGTTCACTGGCGTACCGAGAAAAGGTTCGCCGCGTAAAAGCACGAGCCCGAATAGTACGACCGTCACAAAAGCGAGGGCAACGGCTAGCGAGATTACCAAGACGTCGAATCGAGCAATACGAAACAATGACTCGCGAATTAAAGAATCCGTAAAATCGACGTGCACCGCGCGCGATAAGACAGACAACGGAAGTAAGTTGATTATGAAACTATCGGGTAAACCTATTAAACAATCGTTAACTAACACCAATCTGCAAAGAACTGCGGGAAATAACAAAACGAATAAAAATAAAGAAGTTTCTACGTCCAATACGGAAAAGATACTCGCGATCGATAATCTCGAACCGTCAATTAATATTAAAAAATGTAACGAGAAGAAATCGGAAAATACCGAAAATAAAAAGCTCGAACGTTGTAAAAATAAAATGATTGAAGTTAATCGAAATAAAAAGGCGGAAATATCCAAAAATATTGAAATGGATATTTCTGAAAATCGAGGAGTAAAAGAGATTGTAAATCGCGAAACTGAAATGTCAAATGATAACAAAATGTCGATGAAAGTGCTGTCGACAAAAAATAGAAACGATAATTCGAAATCTAAAATATCTTCACCGTCAAAGATACCCGTTTTGATACATCAAAAAATCGCGCGATCTGCAAATATCGTCCCACCGAGCTCTTCTAAAACAAATTTAAACGACAAACTATCGTTAAAAAACATATCGACTAAATTGCCGATAGCGTCGCAAGCAATTTCGAAATTATCTTTGAAAACCCAGGAAAAAGTTAAGATACCGAGTTCACCGATCGTGCGGAAAGTCGATTCGAAAGATAATTCGAAGACGGATCGAATTGAATCTAGTAATGGCAAATTAAATCCAGCAAAAACAATTGAAATTACAGAAAATGCAAAAGACGAGCAGATTCTAGAAGAGAATCATGCTGAAAGAAGCGCCGTGGAAGAAACCGAGGAGCTTCCGAAAGTTGAATCAATACAATCGGAATCTACATTAGACGAGAATTCGCAAGAGTCGAGCTCGATGTGCAACAATGATTTGTCTGCAACTTTTAACGAACAATTGGAGATTGAAAACGCAATCGAGGAGAGCTCCCATGCCTTGAGCTCCGATTCCGAGTATTCCGAGAGCGGCGAGGACACAGAAACGGCGAAGTACATCTCCGATCATAACTCGGAATGCAATTCCGTCGAGGAGTTCACGGACGCAGAATTGTTGTTAGAGAAAACACTAAACGAGATAAGGTCTGAAATATCGGAATCCGAAGAGGAACGGACGAGCGGGTCCGAGGAGAGCGGGAGAGATATCACTTGTTCCTACGAAACAGAAAGCCACGATCGTGATTCCGTATTGTCCGAAAGTACGGTCGATGAATGGGAGATTAAGTCAAGCGAGCTTGAAGATTCGATGGAAGAAGATGTGTACGAGGAGCTACCATCCGAAGGAGAAGAGACGAATATACAACACGAAGTCTCGGAACAACAACTCGAGATGGCCGTTAAAGAAGCCGATGATACAATACACGAGGAAGTCGACATTTCGAATAGAGCGGAAAGTAATTCTGAAGTTGCGCAAGAAGATGAAAGGAATAATTTGGATCCATTGAAGGAAGCTATCGTAGAACCAATTCAACCGGAAATAATCGCGGAGATCGATGAGATGGCATCGAAACTTTCTCAAAACCTTGAAATCTCGGATTCTAACGCTGCCGTAGCTGATTCCGCGATAGCGTTTTCAGCAAAGTTCGAGGAAAGTACAGAATCAAAGGAGGACATCCAGTCAAAAGCGACCGACTCAAAGAGAAGTGAGTTGAAACTCGAAGACGCAAACAGAATCGAGGAAAGAGATCAGTCGACAGTCATGCAGAATGATAAGACGAGGAAAGTGACGAGCGCGAGACGGGCCAAGATAGGCCGAAGGGCGAGTACAGGGAGCAAAGAGGTCAAAGTCGGGAGAGACGTTGACGACGACGACGACGACACGTTAAAGGGGGTGGATCGGGCGAAAGCGCCGAGGAAACGATTTTCTCTCGTAGCCAGTTGCATCCGTCGGTTCGAGGGCGAGGAGAATACCGAAAGGACACGCGTGGAAAGCATCAGGCGCAAGAGACAGGGATCTCCCAAGACGGAGCGGGAGGTCAGTAGACGAGAGTTGCCGGAAGTGACATGACCCTCTTGTAGACGCCCTCGTTGCGCCGAAAGATCCTCCTCGCGAACGCGAGTCGCCACAAGAATCGATTTTTTTCAAACTTTTCGTTGGCAGATCAATGATCTATACAAACGGCTCGAAATGCTGAACGGGTGTCTCTTAATACTTTTTAATCGTGTGTTAATTGTTGATCATTTGACTGCGACAAGAGTTTTGTACGATGTATGCTAACGCGAAGGTAAGTATCATATCGCGACTAACTTATTATCTATCGAGAAAGTTGGCGTTATGTGTGTCTTGTATAACATGTAATAGCGCTTAATTATTCAGGAAAGAGATGAGGTGAGATGTATTATCCTCTAGATATTCCCTGTTCTAGATGTAGAGTATTTAAGGTATCCTCCATGCATAAACGTCGATTATATAAAAGCATGTGAATTGATTATCTCGATTATAAATTAATTACCTTGAGAATTAATTATTTATCCCGATAGTCATATATATCGAATAAAAGAAAGCTCGTTTCTAGATGTATTCGATAAAGATTTTAATATATATATTCTCTCATTTTCAAAATATTTTTAATCTCATCAAACATCTTCTTAAATCTTTTATAATGTTTTATTTAATCATCTAACTTGATTATTCTTAGAATAGTCATTCAATAATACTGTGACGATAAAAAAGAAAAGATTAAAAATTTCATTCTTGGAATTTATACTGATTTAGATCGGGCTGCAGAAATTTATATAGTATACACTATTGTCTCCATTATTTTATTAATTCCATTATTAAAGCGTCACTTTAAATTACAATATTTACTTATAAATGGCCTATAACGAACAAAAAATCCGAATGTTCCCAAGTCGAGATTTATAGAAGAGAAATCTAAAATTATCTTTTTAAACAAAAGATGTGGAAATTATGCGACCGATATCGAAGCAATGTTATGTTTGTCACGTGTGCAGAGAATAGCGCGTCGTCTCTTGGCGGAAGGTCGGGCTGCAAATTACGACGAGGCCGAGGTCGCCGCTAGTTTGCTGACCCTCAAGTTCGGAGATGCCGAGGCGCTCCAAGCCGCGAAAGAATGTTCCAGCATAGAGTCGGCGCTCGCCTTCCTGCAGCAAGAGTGCGAGCTGTGCACCGGTCGTTTCGCAATGAGTCAAGTGAGTGTCGTTGAAACGAGTGGAGAGAGCAAACGCGAAAAGAGTAAAGCTTTTTCAAGTTAAATCCAAGAAGGAAACGACAATAATGTGCGTCCCGTTCCGAAATTCCTGTTTAGATTGATCGCTTTTTGCGAATCTTACTTAACGATCTTTTCGTCGAGATAATCGAGAATAGAGATTCAACGGGAACCGCAAATCGCATCATAATTTTTCGATCCCGCCTCAATACATTTTCATTTGCATAATTTTAGATGATCTCCATGCTCAAGTGCATACACCGCTGCTGCAACGAATGCGCAAAGAATTACTTCACCATCCAAATTAGCGATAGAAACATCACGGATGCCGTTTGTCCGTTTTGCAAAGAACCTAATCTCAAGGACGCAAGCGAGGACGAGGTCCTCGAATATTTCAGCAATCTGGATATACAATTGAAAACCTTGCTCGACCCGCCGATCCACGAGCTTTTCCAGAGGAAGCTCAGAGATCGGACTTTGATGCAAGATCCGAACTTCAAGTGGTGCATTCAGGTAACAGGATTTTATTGCGATTGTCTATTTTTGTATCGAAATCTATCAAGATTATTGTGTGCGTTTTTTAGTGTTCAAGTGGATTTTACGCAGATCCTGACCAGAAGCGTCTGATCTGTCCCGATTGCCGATCTGTCACCTGTGCCTTTTGCCGAAGACCGGTATGTACGACGCATTTTCGAGTTTGTGTATTAATTAAAAGACAAAAAAAACTTTTCAAGTTTTCACAAAAAAATTTTCGAGTTTGTATATTAATCAAAAGTTTAAAAAACAAACGTATGTTTGTTTTTTTTTCTAACAGTCTCTCTTTTTAGTGGGAGAAACAGCACGAGAGAATCTCGTGCGAAAAATTTGCCGTTTGGAAGGACGAGAACGATCCTGACAATCAAGCCGCAGGTTTGGCCAAACATCTCGCCGATAATGGCATCGACTGTCCTAAGTGCAAGTTCCGTTATTCGTTATCTCGTGGAGGTAATAATGCAATAACTATTATACTCTGGCTTTATTGCAAACATGCTTTCTCTCTCTCTCTCTCTCTATATATATCTCTCTCTCTCTATATCCAGCTGCGTATAATGATAAAAAAAGTGATTACAATTATA
>NW_021849067.1:0-7329 GCF_003651465.1 Formica exsecta | reverse complement strand
ATATATCATATATATCTTTTTGCGATTCAATTTTTTGATCCCGATGAGATTTAATCATTCAAGTTTCATTGAGGTGAAAATAATTTACTTAATTATATAACATTAAAATGCTAACATATATGTATAAGATTTATTATAACATTTAGTATAAAACGAAAGCATTATGCTTGTTGAAATAATATTGAACAATTAGATGATATATAATTATTATACTTTAAAAATAAAAGTATGTGTTTTGATCGAGAATTTTAAGCAATTAATATATAATCAGTATCTACTATGAAAATGTTTAAATTAAAACGCTTTTTAACAACATTTTTTATCTTGTCTATCTTTCAATATTGCTAAAAGAAATTGAGTGTCACGAAAGATTGCACCTCTCGTATGAACTTTAGTAATTATTAGAAAAATAATATGGTAATATAAGAATTGATGTGTGTGTAAGTGTAATGATTCTAAATATTATCTTAATACACAGACATGGGCGCGCGGACTATTTTAATATTATATTATATTTAATGAACTTCGCGGAGAGATGAGAGTTTAATGTATATATATGGGGAGAGATATTTTCTCTAAATTATTCGATATGCATATCAAGGATATATTTTTTCGGAACTCGCTGAAAGAAGACTCGTGAATTTTCATAGGTTGCATGCATTTCACCTGCAGCCAGTGTAAATATGAATTCTGCTGCGGTTGTGGCAAAGCTTTCATGATGGGAGCGAAGTGCACGGTTAGCCCCTATTGTGCCAAACTGGGCCTGCACGCCCATCATCCGCGCAATTGTCTCTTCTACCTTCGCGACAAGGAACCCGCGCAGCTGCAACAGTTACTCAGAGAGAACGGCATCGATTACGACACCGAGGGTCCGGTCGGGGAACGCAAGTGCAAAGTGCAATTGCAGAAAGAAACGCCGACCGGAGTCCTGGACACTATATGCAATTCCGACGTCATGGAGGGTCACGCTGGTCTGTGCAGGTAAGATTCATTAGCGAACAATATTCACATGTTCTCAGTGGCATCAAAAAATGCTAGTATTATTATAGACTATTGCAAACTCGGAAAATTGTATTCATAAAATTAAAATTTATATAAATTTAAAAAAGAAATGTTCTTAAAGAGGAACAGTTTGAAGAGACTCCATCATTATTGTCTAACCGATTAAAAATTGCTCGCACTTATCTCAGCCAAGATTATTTATTCAATTAATTCTTCGCAATCTCAAAAGAGAACGCGATAGCTGCGAAGGGAATTCCGAGCAATACATTCCGCGACGCGTTCGACGACCGTGGAGTTAGAAATTTCGCTCGCTCTCCCAATTTTCGAAGCGATCCCGGGCGATTTCTCGATAACGAGAATCCGCCGCGCTGCCTCCGCTCGATCGCTAACGAGAGATCCTCCGTGCATTCAGGATTCATTACATCGAGTATCTAGTTCAAAAGATCCGTATGACGCGGCTGGAACCGATGCCCTTGCTAAACGTGGACGATCTCGAAACGTGCGTGCGACGCGCCGGGCTGAAACTGCCCGCGAACTGGTACGGTCGCGACCCGCAGCATTACAAGAACGACCTGGTCGAGGTAAAGCGCGAGTGTGGTGGACACCCATGTGCCTGACTAAAATCTTGGGTACTTTTCCCCCTTAGGCAGCACTACATTGAGTACTTGGCGGGCCTGGTGCTCAAGGGCAGGCTGGACCCTGTGACGATCTTTGACTTGAACGACGCCAAGCAAGAGCTGCGCCGACGGGGAAAAGTTCCCCCTGCGAAGGACCAGGAAATGTCCGAGCGGGATTATCTCGAGGCGTGCATTCAGGTGACTAACACGACTCCTTTTCCACTTCTTCCTTCTTCTCTTTCTCTCCCTTCTTTTTCTCTTGTTTCTTCGATTCACCTCCCGCCTTTTGACCTACTGACCGAATTAACAGCACAGTTGCATGAAAGTAGAATTCCTGCGTGCACGAGACTTTCCAGCGCCGAAAATCGTAAAAGTGAATAGATCGCCGCCGAATGATGCTGTCGAACGGCCGCACCTGCGTCAATCTCCCGAGATATATCGTCGCGCTTGGACAATTTTTTCCGAATGCATTGTGAAAAATGAACAAGCTAGAAAATATTAACAAGGAACCACTCTATGTGGAATTCGATCTATAGTTTACGTGGGGGAAATCGTTTTTCACATTTTTTTTTAAATTCCTGTTTTTTTACAAGATGATTTATTTTAGCTACAATTCCTGTTGGTGAAATTTATAAAATAATTTTTTAGTAAAAATTTTTTTAGAAAGAATAATATATGATAAAAGAGAAGCGAATATTATTATATTTTGTATTCCGAATTCAATCAGGTCATCTATTATTTATTCCTTCCTGTTGTCAATATAAATACAATTCAAGTAGAAGATTCAAAAACGTTTAAATCAAAATATATTGGATATCTTTTAATTGTTTCTAAGTTCTTAATTGTCAATTACAATTGACCTATTTTTTATATGGATTTGCATACTTGGAAAAATTTTATAATGTATTAATTAATGTTATCAATCAATTAAATTTAGATTTCTATTTGAAGATATCAAGAGCTCACTAACGGAACTTATATGTGTTTAAAAAAATCCGGGTTTGTTAAATATATGTAAAGGTATTATGTCGGAAAGAAAGAAATTTTATTTTATCTGTGTATTATAAAAGAAATATTTTAAATCGATTCTCCCCTGATAGTAACTTCTAATTTCGATAATATTGAAAGGATATTCTATTAGATAGTGCTATATCATTTCGAGAGAAATAAAAATTTAATACCTGGCATTATATTCCAACATTGTAGATCCGCGCGGCCGTTGCAGCTTTTTTCTGCGTATATAACGATTTTCCTCTCCTCTATGAGTTGCCTTTTTTTTCGTACGATATATTGAAGTAAATAAGGTATACGAGCGTGGTATATGCCGCGAGAATACATTAACATTCTACAACTTCACCGTGTATAAAATATACTCCGATGTTGCAGGTCGTAAAAAAGGAGATTCCACTGGAGTGACTATGGAAGGATATTTCAGAAAAAACACTCGTACACCTGAAGTCATAAGTGAGAGAGATAGAACGTGTATCTTGTGCAGCGTGTATTTATTTTAATTTGTATACACTATACATGTGAAAGAGCCCCCTTCACCACAAGTGAAATTGATATAGGACCATAAAAAATGAATAATGTGCAGATGTGGATATAATTATGTCGCAAAAATTTATTTATTTTTTAACATGACGATAATGTGCGATTTGTATGTTAATTCGCGTAGCGTTAATTTATTCGTGATAGAAACATTGCGAGAAGAAATAGTGTTTATATTTCTCTAGAGACTCTACTTGTTAACAACCAAAGATTTGCAATAATTGAATGTTTCTTCAATGATGGAAAAAATATTTATCTCAATGGAATTTATAATTAGTGTTTGAAAATATATATTTATTTTTCTTGTCTTTATATAACTGTTTTTCAACAAATAGACGATTTAATTAAAGAAGTGTAAAATATTCGTGCCTATTCCTTCTTTCTGTATCTTTAAGTTCCAAATAGAAGTTTACAAATTCAGGTTTTAAAAGCAAAAGATTCATCAATTAAATAGAGTGTATAATAATACTTACATATATTTATACAGTTGTATGAATATTTGTCCTAAAAGTAAATTATACTATATTATCTAAATTTTCAATATAATTCTGCCAGAAAATTGTGTAAACTTTTTCTTTTTGTAGGCGTTGCTGTACTCTTTTCCATGATGTGTTTTAAACGTTCTATATTCAGTTTTTTAGATTTTTTAGTTGAAGTGGGTAACCTTTTGTTACTATTACTTGATATTATTTTAGGTACAGTTAAAGGCGATTTTCTACATGTTTTACTGTTATCTTCCTTATTCAATCGTGATACGGGTGTACAACCTGAAATATTCAAACCAGCAGTCTTGTCCTTAGATTTCTTCTTTTTCTTTTTACGGTTACTTTGCGGTGTCTGTATCTGGGAATTGTCTAATTTGACTGGCTTTAGCCGGTTTGTCTTTTTGAATGGCAATATGGTATTTTTAGAACAGACAGAACACTTGATAACCAATTTGTTCATCTCATTTTTGATAGATTTTTGTGCCAAAGCAACACAAACTTTTGGAATCTTCTGATTTGAATTTTCATTCATACGTCGCACAATCTTTTTCATTGATTTAGACATTTTTCTACCATGTGCTACCCGAACTTGATGATCCACAGTACTCCAAAGTGATCCACAATGGGAACACATTACTGACGGTCCAAAGTTCTGCTGTGGTAATTCTACTATATTGCTGAGATTTTTACATTTTTGCCTGAAAATGCATGCAAAAATTGAAAATATTTATTCTTTTATATTCTAATTATATACAGTACTAAAAATTCTATTTTCTAATATATATAGTACATATAATAGTATAAAAGATATTAAATTTATTATATTTGAGATATCTAAATTCACACACATTATTTTAATATAATTTAATTATCAGTTATGTAAAGAATTATTATTGTTAGATTATTGAAGCTATTGAAGTTATTGAAATTATTAAAATAATTATTCTACAATTTATATATCCAAAAATATTTAAAAACGTTAAGATACAATACACATCTAAGTGCAATATACGAAAATTCAGTTATTTTTCATATATATCATAAATTAAATAATATCAATATAAAATATGCAATAAATTACATATAAAACGTTTGTAACTCCGTAGTCAATGGATTCTTGAGCTTTGTCATAAATTGATTGGTGCTCCACAAATGTTTAACAGTTTCCATAAATTGATTGACATTCGGCGAAGGTTTAACAGCTTCCATGATGATCGTTATCAATATATGATTAAAATGTTTGTTACGGGATTTCAACGTTTAAATTGAGTTAAAAAAGTCTGTTATAATTCGCTCTTTGTACACATATGTTTATTAAAAATCACATCACAACCAATCTCGACACGTGCTCTATCACTATACTCACATCTCACACCCATTAACACTCACATCATCGCACATGAATACATCGTCCGGACGCAATGCAGCCAACGTGAGAAAAAGTGGAAACGACATTCCGAAACGCATTTATTTCGGAGCATCCTTTGACTATATGTTAGAACATATATAAATGGAAGGGGAATGCCTTTGTTTCCCGATAGAAAAACATGTCGGAAGGAAGTAAGAAAGAAAATCATAGTTGCCTCTCTCTTGTGAGTTACTTTGCTCAAAAGTGCGCATGCGCGGCCATGTGTGTGTACACAAAAGTATGTATACTACAGACACGATGCTTGTATGTGTAGTTACTCACAAGAGAGAGGCAACTACGATTTCTTTCTCACTTCCTTCGACACTTTTCAGCCTGCTATTCCCCTTCCATTTATATATGTTCTAAGGACTATATACCTCTGGACTGTTAATGGGCAGCCATTGTGCGATCCAAGATCTCTTCGCCGCCAGGACCCAAATGGCCAAGCCAAGAACTAATCACATGAATCACTTATTCTGAATTCTGACTGTGAATTATTTACAAAAAAAATATTGAAATATAACGCTATAATGAGTGTAACAGAAAAGCTATTTAATATTTATAGAATAGGAAATAAATGGAAAATGAAATACGCGTTTCAAAAAATTAGTATAAATGTGATAAGAAATATAAATCTGAATAAACTTTTTAATAATTTTAATGTGCACGTAATGGATAATGACTTGTTGAACAATCACAAGTATGAAGTAATAAAAATGATAATAGAATTATGCTTAAAAATAAAATTCTATTACATTGGAAAAGAATTTACGCGAAAATCGCATTTGACTTATGTTAGAAAAGATTTGACCAAAATAATATTGTTCAAAGGACAGTAATCGTAAATTATAATAAAAAATTATTTATATTCTTTTATGTAAGATTGCGTTTTTTATTTTTTTATTTTTTTTTTTTATTTTCAAGTATATTTTATTACATTACATTTTGATTTCCTTTCTTTTTAATAGAATACTTGTTGCTCTTTTCCATATTAAATTTTTTAATCGATTTAAATTTTAATAATGAACAATAATGAATCATTTTTTATTTCATTTATAGCACTTTTTCTCACTTCAAATTCTTCTCTTGCAAATAATTCACAGTCAGAATATATGATTTTTAATTCTTGGCTTGGCTATTTGGGTTCTGGGGGCGCTGAGATCTCGGATCGCGGCGTTTTACATTGGGCGCGTTCAGGAAACACAACTGTTGATCATCGTCTTGTCAACATTCCACGTTGATTTGTTGGTTCTAGAAGTAAGAACCAATCACTTTCGATTGCTACTCATCGGTTGCGTCTCCTGAACGCACCCATTGCTTAAATGAGAAAAGTGGGGGTCGTTGGCAGTCCATAGGTATATAGTCAAAGGATTAAATTCATTATAGTTCGGAAACTCGATCCTTGATACGGCCGCGCCAATCGCTATGTTCCTATTGGTCGTTCGCTTGCTGTCGAAAGCGAACATAGGCTGCGATCGAGAAGACGCTAGAGATGCTTCGAAGCATTACATTAACCAATCAGAATAAAGAAATTTTTACTCGTTTTGTTCTGATTGGTCAATCAAATGTTTCGAAGCATTTCTAGCGTCTTCCCGACCGCAGCCATAGTTGCGCAACTGCGCGAGAGAAAAGAAGAAAAACGGAGCATGAGAATAAGAGAAAGAGTAGTCGACTAGTCGACACAAGTTGACCCGTATCTCCGCGCTAGGCTCCGAGGCTCGAGCGCGCTTGTTCCACTCGCGACTCTTGGGTGGCAGGAAAACATTAGGACTGAAACGAATTATCGCCGCCGTTCAGCGCGAAATATTACATATTTCCGTGGCATAATCGTAAAGTGCATCGATCGTAGTGAACACTGTTGCGATCGACATCATCGTCGCGAAGTGACGTGCGAGCCAAAACGTGATAGTATGATGGTCTGATCGCGGTTCCAATATGACCGTGGACTTTGTTGACTACTTCTGGGTGAATATGTCGGCTATTATTTTCTCTTTTTCCTTCCTTTGGTATCCTCCGTCCCTCCCATCCTAATAGACGAATATATTTTACCGCGGAACGTTTTACTTAGGTTATTAGGTTATGTCATGAGAGAATGCATCCTTACATACGTGCCCTCCTCGCCGTCACGATTTTCTTTATCCCGTTCTGTTTCCTCTCTCTCTCTCTCTCTCTCTCTCTCTTTCTCTCTCTTTCTCTCTTTCTCTCTTTCATAAAAATTATGTAGATTTTTTCAAAATTTCGTTATCCCAATTGTATAATTTCAACCTAC
>NW_021849066.1:0-539 GCF_003651465.1 Formica exsecta | reverse complement strand
GAAAAGTCGGCACTTTAACATGTACTAATTGCTTTTTCAATTAATGTCCATTGTTATAGTGTAATCATTACTTTAAAATCAAGTAAAAATTGCACTTTTTCCCTTTTTCATTTAAATCAATGCAACTTAATGAAAAAACGTTAACATTTTTATGAACTCTACAATTTTTACAAGTAAAAAGTATCCCAATTACATGTACAATCGGCCGAATCGATAAGATTTTTTTTTCTCTATATCTCGAAGACTTAAATCAAGTCTAAAATGAAAAATTCAATTACCGCCGGCATTAGCGTTATCCAAAGCGTACCACGTGGAGGTTGCACGGTCGGATTTACGCTTCTGTGTGTGTGTGTGTGTGTTGTGTGTGTTGTGTGTGTGTCGTGTGTGTTGTGTGTGTGTGTTGTGTGTGTGTACGCGCACGAACAGAACGAGACCCCGCGATTCGTCACTCTCGCAGTATTTTATGACTCCAAACTCTCTAATGCGCATATGTATGTGTGTGTGTGTGTGTGTGTGTAATTAAATGTGCTGTGTAATTA
>NW_021849065.1:0-6896 GCF_003651465.1 Formica exsecta | reverse complement strand
TTTGTTCGATGCCGGGGAGAACGCCGGGAAACAAAATTCTAAATCTCTCAAAGAGAGATATGAGATAGTTAGGGAGACAGAAGAGCGCGATACGGCAAGGCTTAGCCACGACAGGATTCATGATAGCGAGAAATGTCATGCGAGAATGTCCGAAGCTAGGGAAAAATCCGTTCGTGCCGTAATAGAAGTAGGGAAATATTATAGCGACGATTACGCGAGCTATAATGAATCAGAAGAAGAAGAAGAGGACGGGGAGGATATCCTCGAATATTACGTAGGCGAAGTACGCGACGGAGATAATGACGTAGAAGTTTGGGAAGATTTTCTGGAAAACGCGTTAGACGAAATGAGCGGATGGAATCGCAGAGAAGTTTATCATCTTCAAAATAGCGTAGGTCCGATCGAGGAAAAAATGAACGAAATCCTAAATTTCGTAAGTGAAATAACGGGAAGAGATTTAAGACTTTTCTCGATGCGTCAAAATTCCGTTACAGGCGAATGGTACGATTTTCAACTAATCGCTGAAAAAACCGGATATTATGATTCGGAAAGCGATTACGGTTCAGATTCAGATTCGATAGATAGTGAAAACAACCTCGATTATAATTATCATAGGACTAGGCTGTCGGATGTTGAGTTTGAATATACGGAACAAGACGAAGAAAATTCGCAAATAGATGGTGGGGATTACAAAGATTTCGTAGATCTCCGAATAGATTACGATAGCGACAGTTCCGCGAGTAATAAAGAAGAAAAACGCGAGGAATACACACCCGAAATAATGATAAATGAATTACGCGACGAAATACCTAGATTTTATAGATGGGAGGAGTATTTAAAAAAGATGGAGAACGAGCTTAGCGAAACAAATTACGAGAAAATAAACGTAATGCTAAGCCATAAAGGGTCGTTGCAAGAAAAGATAGAAAAAATCTTATGGTTTTATTATAGATTAACGGGAATAAGCGTTCAAATTTTCGAACAGTCGGAAAATGACGACGCGATTGATAGATTAGACGACTGTTTCACTACAGAAGTAGCACAGGACTTGTACAAATCAGGAAACGTACCAAAAATCGCTTCCGTACAAACGAGCGCGAAAACTAGTGAAAATAGCAAAAATAAGCAGAGTTCGCGTAAACAGGAGAATAAGCGCGAAAAAGTTAACGCGGAAGTAGGAAAATCCGCGAGTCAACATAAAACTGCTTGCGTATTAAACATTAAGAACGCGAGAAGTTTCGAATACGAAGCAGGCGATATTATTATTAACACGAGAAAAGCGCAAGATTTGTACAGACTAGGAAACTCAAAAGTAGCTTCCGTGCAAACATACGCGAAAGCCGGTGATAATAAACAGTCACAGGCAAAAATATGCCTGTTAAATAATAAAGGAATCGTAGAAGTAGATTCCGTAGAGCCGTGCATGCAAGAAAAAGAAGATTTTGAATTTTGCATGAAATATTACGGTAATAAAATAAATTGCGATATTCCGCAGTGCGAGGAAAGATCCCTCGTAAAAAAAAATACGACGAATGTAACCGTCGTCATGGAAAATACGCAGTCGGAAGATAATACGCCCGACAAAGGAGTATCGGATATCCGATACGGCAACGCGAGCGACGCAACAGCCGAGGGAGATAGCGCGAGCGCGGAAGCAAGACAGCCAATGGCGGCGCGCGACGAAGACAGCGCGCACGCGAGACAAGGACAGACAATAAATAAAGACGAATTATCACATCAGACAGACGAGACATTAACAAAGGAAATTATGACTAAGAACAAGGACGTTAATAATGACGTAATAAAAAACCTTGAGTCGAATAACGATTTCCTGCCTCGCAATGATAAAAAGATAGTTAGGGAAAACGCGAGAGATACCGCGTGCGATATTAAAATACCGAGAAATACAAACTCGGGTAATAAAAATAATTTAATAGAGACAGATTACTTCGCGCGAATAAGCGTGATTAAACCGGTGAAAAAATACCGGGTGTTTAAAAGCGAGTTATCAGAACGGGATAGCTTAAACGCGAATACAGACAACGCGGAAGAAATAAAAACGTTATTTGACATAAACGAGATTTCAAAAAAGGGAATTAACGTAGAATCTATCGTACGAGATGATACTCGGCACGGATTTTTTGTCGGAACGTAACGCTGCGATAAACTGCGGTAGGAAATTTATAATAGATTTTCCGGAATGTAGTTCGGGTAGTAAAAAGATTACTCTTAACGCGATTTCAATTCAAGACGCGGAGAGACAATTGGGAAAAATATTAACAAAGCACGGCGAGCTTTTCAAAAACGAGATAGGATGCGTAAATCACTACACACACAAGATAACGGTCAATACGGTTTAAAGCTTTAAAGCCAAGACGTATCCGGTGGCGGAAATACATCGAGTTAAAGTCAAAGAGCATTTGCAAACACTCGAAAGGGACGGAACGCGCGCATCCGTCGGATAGGAGACAAGAAATACTACACGACGTTGGACGTGGCCATGGCGTTCTGGCAAATTCCGCTAGAAAAAGAAAGCAAAGAGTTTACAGGGTTTAAATTTGATAACCAAACGTATGTATTCCGTAGACTACCTTTCGGTTTAAAAACTGCGGGGGCATCGTTCACGCGAGCTATGCAAAAGGCGATCGGGGATGAGTGTGATCCATTTACGATCGTTTACTTAGACGATATTCTGATCGCGTCGAATAGCTTAGAGGAACATTTATTTCATATAAACTATGTTCTTGGTAAATTAAGAAAGGTCGGTTTCCGATTAAACAAAGAGAAGTGCGAGTTTCTGAAAACCGAAATATGTTTCCTGGGTCACACATTCGACCAAATTAAAGCGGATATGAACGACGATACAAAACTCGCGATTCAAAATTTTGAAAGACCGAGGAACAAGAAAGCGATACAAGCTTTTCTTGGGCTCGTGAATTGGGATCGTCGATTTATAAAGGGTTTAGCGAGAATGACGAAACCATTGGAAGGTTTTGGAGAAGCGAGGAGGTACCAAGCAGGCGACAAAGTATGGATTAAACTCCATCGACGTAGTGACGCCAATCGCAGGTTGACGCGTAAAATTCACTTAGTATACGATGGACCATACAAAATATACAGCGAGGTACGCAGAAACGCCTATGTGGTTGAAGACTTGGAAGGAAACGTATTGGGAACGTTCAATTCCAGACAGTTGAAACCACACCGAGAGACAACTCTAAACAAAAGAATCGAGGTAAATATGATTAGAGCCCCGAAGAATATTAAAAAAATTGACAACGAAGAAATTCAAGAGTTCATATCCGATGTACAAAAGGAGTCGGAAAATGAGAAAGAACGAGCAAGCAGAGAAATACTTACCGGTGATAGTCCAACGCCGGAGAACCATGATGATCCAGAACCTAACGAAACCGGGACCGGGAGGAACCTAAAAAAAAGAAAAAGGACATTAATCAGCGAAAAAGGGAGAAGACACATCTCCAGACTGATTAGTCTAATTTCCGGGGAGAAATCAATACCATCCTTCGCAGGAATAGCTGAAGGTCAAGAAGTGAGGATTCACTTCGACTACAGAGGCGAGTTCAATGTAATTTCAAGTACGTTGGTTGAAAGCATTGATACCAACGTACGTAAGCTAAACCGCCTTACGGAATCGAAAAATATTCCGGCTTACCTAAAAAGAGAAAAGAAGGTAAGCTTTAAAGCTGTTAAAGTGGATATAGTCATTTTCCAAATAACAACCAACGTGGAAGCAATGATCTTGGACATGGATGAACCCTGCATAATATTGGGCAAATTCACGTGCCGAGAATTAGGCAGCAAAATCAAGGAAAGAGAGAAGCGAATGGAATCTCCACTAACCAGATGGAGTGAATATCTATCGACGGAGCCCAAAAAGCGGAAGCTGCAAGAAGAGGAGGCTAAAGTACAACCCACAACCCTTAAAAAGAGGCGACCGACGGCAGACCTGACGGGACGTCGTCCAAGGGCATCCCTTGTTCGTTGGAGGTAAAACGAACTGGCGACCGTATAAATAAGGTAGGGAAACCTGCATTTATTGTAATTTTCTCCATCTCGTGTGTTTGGTCCGGTCACAACCTAACCTAATCTAACATTCCCTTCCCTTGCCTAACCTAATCTGACATTCCCTTCCCTTGCCTAACCAAATCTGACATTGCCTTGCCTTGCCTAACCAAAAAAAAAAAAAAAAAAAAAAAAAAAAAAAAAAAAAAAAAAAAAAAAAAAAAAAAAAAAAAAAAAAAAAAAAAAAAAAAAAAAAAAAAAAAAAAAAAAAAAAAAAAAAAAAAATGGAAAAAAAAATGGAAAAAAAAAAAATATTTCAGCCCAAAACACGTCTCACGCGATTCTCTATCGATTGGTATAGTCCAATTTTGATCGATTTTTAGCACTCCGTACACCCTTGTGACTTAGGGAAAAAACAATTTTTTTGAGAAAATGACAAAAAATATATAAGTCCAAAACACATCCCACGCGATTCTCTATCGATTGGTGTAGTCCAATTTTGTCGAATTTTAGTCGATATTTTGCGTCCCGTTTCACCCCTTGAGACTTGTAAATTTCTACACTCCACTCCAAGTATACAGGGCCCAAAGGGTGGGTCCTACAGGGGTGGAGTATGGGACCAAAGTTGTAGCCCTTTGCGAGACCGATCGATGTCTCTTGGGAGACAACCCTCCCCCGTCAACGGTTTTCGAATTACGGACCCAAAATACCAAAGGACGCTATACACCCCTATAACTAAAAAACGGAAATAGATATCGACGCGAGACCAACGCCAGAATATGTTTCGCGTGATCAACTTTCGATTTCCGTAAAAAAAATTTTACCCCTTTGGACTAAGTATACAGGGCCCGAAGGGTGGGTTCTAGGGGGGTGGAGTACGGGACCAAAATTGTAGCCCTTCGCGAGACCGATCGATGTCCCTCGGGAGACAACCCTCCCCCGTCAACGGTTTTCGAATTACGGACCCAAAATACCAAAGGACGCTATACACCCCTATAACTAAAAAACGGAAATAGATATCGACGCGAGACCAACGCCAGAATCCGTTTCGCGTGATCAACTTTCGATTTTCGTAAAAAAAAATTTTCATTCCTTTGGACCAAGTATACAGGGCCCGAAGGGTGGGTCCTAGGTGGTGGAGTACGGGACCAAAATTGTAGCCCTTCGCGAGACCGATCGATGTCCCTCGGGAGACAACCCTCCCCCGTCAACGGTTTCCGAGTTACGGACCAAAAATAGGAAGGGGCGCTTTGCACCCCTATAACTAAGGAACGGAGATAGATATCGACGCGAAACAAACGCCAGAATCCGTTTCGCGCGATCAACTTTCGATTTCCGTAAAGAAAAATTTGCACCCCTTTGGACCAAGTATACAGGGCCCGAAGGGTGGGTCCTAGGGAGGTGGAGTACGGGACCAAAATTGTAGCCCTTTGCGGGACCGATCGATGTCCCTCGGGAGACAACCCTCTCGCGTCAACGGTTTTCGAGTTACGGACCAAAAATAGCAAGGGGCGCTTTGCACCCCTGCAACTAAGGAACGGAAATAGATATCGACGCGAGACCAACGCCAGAATCCGTTTCGCGTGATCAACTTTCGATTTACGTAAAAAAAAATTTTCACCCCTTTGGACCAATTATACAGGGCCCGAAGGGTGGGTCCTAGGGGGGTGGAGTAAGGGACCAAAATTGTAGCCCTTCGCGAGACCGATCGATGTCCCTCGGGAGACAACCCTCCCCCGTCAACGGTTTCCGAGTTACGGACCCAAAATGGCAAGGGGCGCTTTGCACCCCTATAACTGAGGAACGGAGATAGATATCGACGCGAGACCAACGCCAGAATCCGTTTCGCGTGATCAACTTTCGATTTTCGTAAAAAAAGTTTCACCCCTTTGGACCAAGTATACAGGGCACGAAGGGTGGGTCCTAAGGGGGTGGTGTACGGGACCGAAATTGTAGCCCTTCGCGAGGCCGATCGGTGTCCCTCGGGAGACAACCCTCCCCCGTCAACGGTTTTCGAGTTACGGACCAAAAATAGCAAGGGGCGCTTTGCACCCCTGCAACTAAGGAACGGAAATAGATATCGACGCGACACCAAAGCCAGAATCCGTTTTGCGTGATCAACTTTCGATTTCCGTAAAAAAAATTTTCACCCCTTTTGACCAAGTATACAGGGCCCGAAGGGTGGATCCTAGGGGGGTGGAGTACGGGACCGAAATTGTAGCCCTTCGCGAGACCGATCGACGTCCCTCGGGTGCCAATCTCGCCGCGTCAACGGTTTCCGAGTTACGGACCCAAAATGGCAAGGGGCGCTTTGCACCCCTATAACTAAGGAACGGAGATAGATATCGACGCGAAACAAACGCCAGAATTCGTTTCGCGTGACCAATTTTCGATTTCCGTAGTAAAAAAATTGCAAAAAAGCTGGAACACTGTAACCCTATTTTTGATTTAAAACTAAAATTTGGTTTGGGTTGTGTGGTGAACTTTATAGTACATAATTACCTAATTTTCGGTAATTTTTGGGATTTTTCGTTTTTGGGGAGGGGGGGTGAGGTTGATGGGGACGGGTTCCCCCGACTGATTATCACTGTTGGAGTCACAACAAAAAGTTTTACCGAGAGATCCGATCATATTTGTCAAAATTCAGAAAAGACCTTATTTGAAATAATTACCCTTTTTTGGTCTATAACTTTTTTTTGGGCCTCCTCCAACTAAAAATGGTTATTTATATTTCTTTCTAAACAGCCGTGATTCTAAATAATTACCGAAACTATAATATTTAATAACATAAAAAGTTAACATAAAGCCATAATAATAAAAATATTAATAAAATCTAAAACAAAATTAAATGAACATTAGTTCTAATAAAGTAT
>NW_021849064.1:0-532 GCF_003651465.1 Formica exsecta | reverse complement strand
ATATTTACAGTTAGTTCTATGCTTCTTGTTCGGAGGTTCTTTTAGTTCTTCCAGTTCCCAATCTTGTTTTAGCTCTTCCAGTTCCCAATCTTCATCACCGAAATAATCGCTGTAATCATCATAAGGTTCGAGCTCAAAAAGCTGTCAAAGGCAAAAGATATCGTTAAGCGGAAATATTTCCGCCCACTCGCGGGCCTCTCGGGTGTCACCCCATAATTCTGCAAGATCTTTTCGTGCAATCCGCCGCAACATACGCACTCTCTGTCGATGCCGTATATTTACAAATCCGTCTATGCGGACATCGATGAGGCACTGTAGATATAATGTAAAAATTATAATACATAATTTGTACAAAAAGGTATATCACAAAACTACGTACCCATGGTAAAAATGCAGCTTTTGCAGCATCTAATATCTTTTGATAAAAATTGGATGCTTGCCGCGACATATCAATCATCTCTTGAGCCATTTTGTATTTTTTCACTTTACTTCTTCTACCTTACGAATAGTCAAATACTTTGTGGCGGATACA
>NW_021849063.1:0-1720 GCF_003651465.1 Formica exsecta | reverse complement strand
TTTAACTATAATTTAAACATATATATCTACATATGTATATACGCACGTATAAAATTCTTATAAAGTGGGCGCTTATTAGCCTTGTTGCACTACTGTCACGAGAGGCCAGAAAGCATTTTCAGGCCGTATTTCGGCCGTAAGCGATACGCTAGAGGAACAAGGATAGCACGCGATTGTCGCTCCTTGTCTGACATTCGTGTGCTCAACGTGTCGGTGTGTGCCTTCACGGACGCTACCCACATACGCGATGAAACAGAGACAAAGACAACGCATCATTTCTCTTTGTCAAACGATCAGTGTACTACCAGCATCGAAAAGTGGATGTAGCACGGATATGAACCAAAATCGAAAAGTGGATGTAGCACGGACATGAACCAATTGGCTGTTTTATCGGCTCCGAAAGTGGATGTGGCTATGCAGTTCCGGCGGCGGTAAAATGGATGTACGTGACGCTAGTGTACGACCTAGAAAAAGCGTTACACGAAAAACGGCAGCGTGGCGACTCTCATTCTTCTCTCTGGTCTTATGCTATGCATATGCAGCTATGCCGATTTGTGTGTGATAGGCTTAAGACTTAAGAATTTCAACCATACTGAATTTCCAGCATAGCTTAAGGCCCGGGCACATAAAAAAACTTAAGCAGTAAGACTTAAAACGTAAGCGAATTGACCAATCACGGTCGAATTAAGGGCCGTCTACAATGGCAGTAACAAGGCTGTAGGAGTAGGAGGGTATACTGTTTTTAGTGATGTTTAGACGGGGAATAACAAAATGGGCAATACCCATTTGCTCTTAAAAGTATACTCTCCTACTCCTACAGCCTTGTTACTGCCATTGTAGACGGGCCTTTACTGCTTAAGAGCCACCGCACAAGGTTTTCCGTAATGCATTACGTTACGTTAAGTACTAATTCTAAACTTAAACTCGTACGTAATCTTAAACTTCAGACAACGCACAGAGAAAACCGTAAAGCCCGTATCAGACTACGCATTGAAGATTGTGATTGAAGATTCAAGATTGAAATTTGACCAATCAGAATAAAGAGATTTTTGTCCCAGACGGGGAGTAACAAAATGGGCAATTCCCATTTGCTCTTAAAACCAACTCTTAGAATCTTACTCCTCACTCTGTACTGCCTACCGCCATTGTAGAATGCCCTTTAAGGGCATTCTACAATGGCAGTAACAAGGCTGTAGGAGTAGGAGAGTATATTGTTTTTAGTGATGTAAAGACCGAGAGTAACAAAATGGGCAATTCCCATTTGCTCTTAAAAGTATACTCTCCTACTTCTACAGCCTTGTTACTGTCATTGTAGGCGGCCCTTAAGATTACATACGGGTTTAGGTTTAGAATCAGTACTTAACGTAACGTAATGCATTACGGAAAAGCTTGTGCGGTGGCTCCTAAGCCCGTATCAAACTACGCATTGAAGATTGAGATTGAAGATTGAAGATTGAAATTTGACCAATCAGGATAAAGAAATTTTAGTTCCTTTTGTTCTGATTAGTCAAATTTCAATCTTTAATCTTCAATCTTTAATTTTCAATGCGTAGTCTGATACGGGCTTTAAGCCCTAAGACTTAAGAAATTAATCAATCACAATCAAGTATGAGGAGAATACTCGACTGTGATTAGTCAGTTTCTTAAGGCTTAAGGCTTAAATCACTTATTGTACACCGGCACTAAAGCTTAGGGCTTAAGGGCCAATTTCACCAAGCTC
>NW_021849062.1:0-817 GCF_003651465.1 Formica exsecta | reverse complement strand
ATATTTATTTAATAATGGTAAAATGTTGCTGGAAACAAAAAAAACGAAAAAATGATAAAAAGTAAGAGAAAAAAATTGTCATACACAATGAGATTCGATCCCGCGATCTCGCGTTTACAAGATAAGAGCTCTACCAGCAGAGCCACTCGCTCGCTTCGATAATTATTCATTGCAACGTGTTAAGATTCGCTAGAAAAACTTTAGCATTTTTTTCGACGAATGCTTGAGAAGTGTACGCTCTCGCTTTAATATGAGCTGTTATTTATTGAGAACTACACATAAAAAAATTGCCGTTTGAATCGGTGAGGGACACGTTTGACATTCTTCTTGTTAATATTTTTAAAAATGCTTTCTAAATGGGCTTAAGGAGCATGCAAACATCAAGTAAATATAAACAGCTTACAGAAATAAATAATATTACGGTAAATACGGTCAAAAAAGTTAAATATTTATATTTTTCAGTGTATAAACTATAGATTTATGTTTAAACAGGTAATGAAAAGTTATTCAAGTGGTCTGCGGCATCAATACAGAAGGCAAGCTTATGCGCAGACCATTTTAATAAAGAAGACTTCAAGAACTTTACAAAATTACATATTAGAAGAAATCCCATATCATGGAGCCCAAAGGATATTGAAATTTCACATTTTATCAACGATAACGCTGAAAAAATTACAGAAGAAAACAAAACAATGGAAAATATTGTACAAGATAATGTTGACTCACAATTAGATAATGAAGACCGTATTCCAATGGAAGTCGAAAATCATAATAGGGATGTGCGATCTCGATTCGATTCTGCCAAGATCGATCCAAA
>NW_021849061.1:0-849 GCF_003651465.1 Formica exsecta | reverse complement strand
AAATTTGCTAATTTTACGGGGATGGCTACTATGTGGTTTTTTTTTAGTTTTACATCAAACGCACCCACCCACGCACCCACACACTATGTTCCACATTTATGGACCGATGGTACCAAAATTTGCTAATTTTACGGGGATGGCTACTATGTGGTTTTTTTTTAGTTTTACATCAAACGCACCCACCCACGCACCCACACACTATGTTCCACATTTATGGACCGATGGTACCAAAATTTGCTAATTTTACGGGGATGGCTACTATGTGGTTTTTTTTTTAGTTTTACATCGCCACCCACCCACCCACGCACCCACACACTATGTTCCACATTTATGGACCGATTTTCTCGAAATTGGTACCAAAATTTTGCTAATTTTTCGGGGATGGCTACTATGTGGTTTTTTTAGTTTTTTACCCCCACCCATCCACCCACATACTATGTTCCACATTTATGGACCGATTTTCTCGAAATTGGTACCAAAATTTTGCTAATTTTTCGGGGATGGCTATTTTGTGGTTTTTTTTAAGTTTTTCACTACCACCCACCCACCCACGCATCCACACACGCACAACCGATTTTAACGAAATTTTCTCAAAATTGGTAACAAAATTTTGCAAATTTTCAGGGGAAGGTTACTATGTGTTTTTTGGGGGTCTTGCAACATCACCCACTCACCTATGCACCCACATACGCACAATCGTTTTTTTTTTTAAATTGGTATCAAATATATCCTTATCAAATATAAAAATTTTGCTAATTTTTGTGGTATGGCTAATATGTGTTTGTTTTTTAACTTTACACACTTACCCACCCACTCACGCACTCATACATGCATCTACACACGCACAAA
>NW_021849060.1:0-8542 GCF_003651465.1 Formica exsecta | reverse complement strand
AAATATCAAAGAAATAGATTGTAAAATTATAAAAAACAAGAAACTATTAAACCCGGATAACCCTAAAGATGCACAAAGCCGAATTACGATTTATTAAATAACAATAACGATACTCTTCCATTTACACAAACAGAATTAAACGAACCAGATTATTTATCAATTACCGAAAAAGCTTTAATACATGATCCTCCTAAACAAAATAAAATTCAAACGGGAAGCCGAACTGCAAGACAAAGTATTGAGCAAAATAAAATAACCAATGAACTGCATAGTGACGAGGGAGAGATCGAAGAAATCATAGAAAGAAATGATCCGCCTGATAAAGATTCTGACAGTGAAAAGAAAGACGAAGAGGAAAACGAACAAGATACTATT
This sequence comes from Formica exsecta, assembly GCF_003651465.1. NCBI lineage: Eukaryota > Metazoa > Arthropoda > Insecta > Hymenoptera > Formicidae > Formica > Formica exsecta. The sequence continues at coordinate 8,167 of NW_021849060.1, read as the reverse complement.
AACAAAAATTTAAAATCAAGAAAAACGAAACGTGCATTTATTGAAAATGGAATGACTCATGGTAACGTTATAGACTCTCGGGAATTATTATTTTTACGAAAAGATAATATGGTATATTTTGTCGACACCCAGGGAAGACCTTTAGATTCAGGCTCACAAAAACTTTTCGAAAGAAAAGAGCTTCCAAATCTAGGATCCCTTGTTCTAGGAAAGGTTAAGGCCATAAAACATAAAAATCATTATCATGTGGCTTTACCTGTCAGCGAAGAACAACGAGAAGGCCCTACGGCTACTCTTAAACAAATTGTTAAAATCTTAACAGACTTACGGAAAATAACCGAAGATTTAAAATTAGAAACATTTAGTATTGCGAAAACTGAGTTTATTAATAATGTCCCATGGAATGATGTTAAACCACATATACAATCAATATTCACTGACGCCCCTACTAAAGTTATTATTTGTCACGGACTAATTAAGTATCCACCGAAAGATTTACGTTCCGTTATAATCAGTGAAATGCATTGCTTACCAACGGGAGGACACCGTGGAGTCACAAAAACTTACAACCGAATAAAACACAATTATTACTGGGAAAACTGTGGTCAATATCAACGTGGTCAATCGGGACCGTGGTCAATATCAACGTGGTCAAACGGGACGCTCCCCTAGTTATTTTATAATTAAATGTTTATTGTGGCCGCCTACAGCAACCACAAAATTATGGCAGCGCGATTTTCGCGAAATATTATCGTTTCTTGCAAGCGCTCGCGCGTCCGCGCGTAGTGCGGGAGGAGCCGCTAGTCGGCGCAAGGCGTTCGGGCCAACAGGGAAGTGGAAAGCAGTCCAGTGGGCATATAGCGCATCTGCGCGTAGTTGCGGGTAGCACCGCTAAGCGGCGCAAGGCGCCCGGGCCAACCTGCAAGTAGAAAGCCGTCCGGCCGGAATATAGGTCAGACCCCCTGCGGAGAAAATACGAAGAAAGTTCTTGGCGCCAGTCGCTTATTTTCTAGCGCAAGTCGCTTTAAAGAAAACGTTGGTACACGATACGGCGCCAGTCGCCGCACCATCATCCAGGACGCCGCAAACAGAGAGCACCAGCACGCTGGCCACAGTGGCCGAAATTGCCCTCCGGCGCAAGACTCGCCCAATGAGCTGACGCACCGCACCCGTTACTACAGCTGAAGGCCTCATGTTCAGCTGCAGTATTCTTATTCCCGTGGACGCAAGTGAGAAGGAAGGAACATTATATGCCGGAGCTTGTTGCAACGGCTGCAGAGAGAAGTCCGATTTACATACATTGTGAGGTTGAATCTGGAGGATATTCTCGGATCTAATATTATTTTCTATCGCGCGTTTGTTCGCGGAGCTATTCGCGGATCTATTCGCGGAGCTAATCACGGGCCTAATCGCGGAAACTAACGCTGTATTATAGTCCTTATTCCTAATTTCTTCCCGGTCGATGACTGCCGGTAAAGACTTTATTGCGCTACTACTACTACTACAACTATCACATCGCGTTAATGCAACTCGGACGGCGCGAAGGCCGCAACCATGAGACTGTGCACAAAGTCGTGTTACGTCGCGGACTCGCTCGGGCACAGCTTGGCGAGGCGCTCTCGAGGAAGCGGAGGCCATCTCCAAGCGCGCGCACGAGCGTACTCGCGACTCGACGACAGGCACGTTTCTTGCCTCCCTAACAGCAGCCCCACCAGGTGGGAAGCGATCAGCCAGGCGGGCACTCCTCCTCACCAAAAGCTTTGAAAAATTAAGAAACATGATTTTATTCCCACGAGTAGGGTGGAAAGAAGGTCGAATAGCGCAGAGCCACCTTTACGTCACCAAGCCTAAATACAACAGGGGGACGGCAGGTACCCCGAGATTGTGGACCGCTAGCGACCGTGATTTTACCGTCGTCACGGCCCGAACATTAACCTTACGACGGGCGTCTACCTATCTAGCTAACTAGCTATAACGTCGATTTCCCTACCGAACCGGAGCGAAGCGAAAACGAACGACCGGACGATGAAAATGGAAAACGAAGACAAAAGATGGAAACCTGAAAATAAAGAGATATTAGTAATCCCCGGTTCCGTCGCTGCTGGGTCCAAGAACTCAGAAGCGCAGGGCCCGGTGGGTGAGTACAGCAGCCCCTGTTCCTCTCTACTGTACCGAGGTATAGTGAATAGAAAGTAGGGAAGCAAGAACGAAAGAATGAAAAGTAGAGTATAGAGATAGAAAAGTAAGAGTAATAGCGATAGTACGAAAAGGAGAGAAATATGGTTGAGGGGGAGCTTTTGGCTCGGGAGGGAAAAGAGTAGAGTGACGAAAGAAGAAGAAAAGAAGAGTGTTAGCAATGTTAGTAAGATATAGTTAAGAAGGGGTGATAGAGAAAGAGAGAGAAGGGTGGCTTTCCCAAGGGTGAGGAGACCTGAAAAATAAAAGAAAGATTAGTGGCCACCGGTTCCGTCGCCGCTGGGACCGAGGTCTCAGAAGAGCAGGGCCCGGTGGGTGAGTATCAATAGCCCCTGTTTCTCTCTACTGCACCGAGTCACAATAGAGACGAACGGATGGAGATGGGCTGCCGGGAAGTGCGGAAAGGTGGTGAGAGGAGAGGAAAGATAGGAAGGACGCCGTCACTTATGAGCCATTCGATCAGCATCAGTTTTCAACCACGACACTCCCGGACTCCGAGATCAACTCAGAACATCTCCCGCGCGGGCCGGGATCCGTGGATCAGGCGGATCACCAGCACCGGCGCAAGGGTCAGTAAAGAGCGTCACCCGGACGTCCATCAGAGAGTCACAGTATCACTAATGCCGGCTCATGACTATGCGGAAAAAAGGGGGGGGGAAACACTCGCTGTGACATCACTCAGCCGACAACTACCGAATCTTACTTTCCAAAGTAGGTGCGTTCTCAGGAGTACCACGAGAAGGTGGATGCACAACTTGAACGTGAGAGGCTAAAGGTCCTAACGAGAGGACTGGTATCGCGTAGCAATTCCGCATCGCATAGCGATTCGCATCACGTTCCAACCCTGACCCTCAGACCCCGAGGTCGACTCAGAACATCACCCGCGCGGGCCGGGATCCAACGGACCAAGGTGGATCCCCAGCGCCGGCGCAAGGATCAATAAGAGCGTCACCCGGACGTCCTTCAGAGAGTCACGGTAACTCCCAGTAGATAGGGACAGTTAATGTTAGAGCGCGCCCTCCGAAGAAGACGCACTCCTGTTCCCTCGCCCTATCGGGCAAACACTACAAAAACAACCACGGTTCCACTGTCTAGCGACGTTGCGCCGAGACGGGTGATGGAAAAATCCAGCAGCGCCTGCGGGATCTTATGCGTAGGATGGCCAGTTTGGCCGCGCCTGCAAGCCCATTATTCCTTCCTCAGGGCCACCTAGTCCGCCGGTCCACTCACTTGTAGCCGACTCAGTGACCCCTTTGCTTACCAACGCGCCCACGGGGAACCACGGGGAGGCCTGTCCACTGTATCCCGACCCGGATACACGCCCTGACCCTGTTATGGGCGGAAGTTGGGGAGGAAAATTTGATTAGGTTAGGATGGGTGTGAAGGAAATGACTTAAGAGCCATTGGATAAAAGGGTTTTGGAAGCCTACCTATTAACCTCTAACTTAAAACTACGCGACGCGAAGATCATTCGAGGACGCGGCTTTTCCGAGAAGATTACGGGTCCGCATTCTCATAACCGAAGGCTCCGACTTCCCCGGCTGAGTGATCTTTTTCTATCTTGATTTTTCCCTATCGATCTACGATTCGAATATCTTTAGCCAAAGGGACTCGCAACAAAACTCAGCAAATGCTGCGTAGACCTCTGAGCTCAACACGAAGAATTGTGCCATCACCATTTGCTTTGGGGGACTAAGTCACGCAGAGCCTCTCTCTGCGCGTCAAAGAGTGGACAGTCCAACAAGAAGTGTTGCACCGTGTCTGTTCCACTCCTACATATGCACGCGTCACTGTCCACGAGACCGAGCGATTCGAGACGTGCCCGGAAGTCTCCGTGTCCAGTGAGGGCCTGCGTGCTCCAATGATTTGTTTCTAGGGACGGTGTAGCCAGTCTACAGCGAACGTCCCCGAAGAAGGCGAACGTGGTACGACCCTTGGTAGAAGAAATCCATCTGGTCTGCCACATGTTTGTTGCCTCTTGCCGAATCTCATCAAACGCGGTTTGCTTTCCTATTTCGGCGGAGATTTCTACATTCCCGATCTTGGCGTTTTTCCCTACTCTAATTTGATAACGCGCGATGCTTTCTCTTAATAATAAGTCGACTGGCATCGCTCCTGCTACGACACAGAGCGATTCCCACGATGCCGTGCGATATGCGCCGGTAATCGAAATAAGGACCCGGCGCTGCAAGGCTTTTAAGATCCTAGCATCACTCTCCGTACACAGGTCGGCCCACCCCGCAGCAGCATAAGCCACTGTTGGTGCGAACACTCCCCGGTAAATTGCGGATAGTGCCCTAAATCTTAGGCCCCAATTGGCCCTCGCCAACGCGCCTAGTTTTTGGAAGAGCATCCCGGTTTTGCTCTTTAAATATTCGCAGTGAGTTCGAACTTTTAAAAATTTATCTATGTAAACGCCAAGATATTTGACGGTCTGTTTGAACCCTATCTTCGTGCCTCTAATCTTTATTATAGGCGGCCTACTTTCGAGAGTCACGATCTTTTTATTGTTTTTACGCTTCCTATCCGGTCGTGCTCCTCCCCGTCTACCTATATGGTTCCTATTTATCGCGGCGCTTTTCAATATAATAGCCTCAGTCTTACGTTCGGAGATCTGAAGCTTCGCGGACTCGCACCAATCTACGATCGCGTTGACCACCCGTTGGCCTTCTAATTCAACTTCGTTTCGCGAGTTACCGTTCACGACAACAACGAGATCATCCGCGTACGCGGCAAACCGATTTCCGATCAAGCCTTCTAGGAGCCGCAGAAGGCCATCGAACATGAGGTTCCAACAAGCCGGACCGAGAACGGAGCCCTGTGGGCATCCCCTCGTGGCCCTTTTGGACACCTCCGTAGATCCGAGCGTGATTCTAACTTTACGGTTATTAAAATAACTCCGGAGTACCTCGAAAACGTTTCGCGGACAACTACGTTCTTTCAGACTAGCTAGTACAAGGGGCCACCAGACATTATCAAAAGCCCCGGAGATGTCGAAGAGAAGCGCCACGGCATACCTCTTTTCAGAGGCAGAGACCATACGCCGCAACTCCACAACAGCATCCTCCGTCGACCTTCCGGGCATAAACCCGAACTGTCGATCGGAGACCCTACCCGGTGCCAATGAAGTGTCCATGAGGCGGGTTTTGAGAAGTTTCTCGAAAAGTTTTCCTACTACGGAGAGGAGACAGATGGGCCTATAGGATTTCGGATCCTTCTCGTCCTTGTCCTCACCCTTCAGAAGGACTCGAAGTGAGCCCTCCTTCCAGATAGAGGGAAAGACGCCCCACTGAAGGCATCCGTTGAATAACTTAATAAACTGACCGGGAATTATCCTACATGCGGCTTTCAATACCGCAACCTCAATAAGGTCCATTCCTGGCGCCTTATTATTTCTAAAGGTTTTCACCGCCACAGCCATTTCTGCCGCCGTGAAGAATAAGGCGTCGGTTGTGTCGGGGGAAACCCTCGAAGCGAGACGGATTTCACGTTGTTCGAACGTGTCCTCCTCTTCCCGGTCATCTGGAGTGTGCACGTCCAAGAGGTAGCTGGCGGTCTCCTCTAAGGTCTTTGTGGAATATTCGCCACACCGGAGTGTGCTGAGCACCCCTTCAACTTGGAGTTTTCTCGCCTGGAGTTTATAAACGAGTCCCCAGGGCTCCGAGTTACCGTGCGATGTGACAAACTTCCGCCAGCTCGCAAGCTTCGCCTTCCTCACTTTTTTGCTGTATTGCCGCAAAGAAGAGCGGTATTCCAGCTTTAGAGCAACGTGAGTGGGCTCGTCCCGCCCTCTTTGAAGTGCACGCCTCTTCCTATATACTCCCTTTTTGAGTATCGTAAGTTCGACTGTCCACCACGGGTTGGACTTCCTAAAACGTCTCTTTCTTGGCATTGACGTGGAACAGGCTTCGGTGAGTACCTCCGCCAACGTCTCTGCCATCTCCTCTACTCTATCCGCAGAGCAGACATCGAGGACCTCCAGTCTTGATCTTGAAAGATCAGTCAGGCTCTCGGAGAACCGCTCCCAGTCAGCCCGACGAGTGTCAAACCTCATGTTCGCGGCACCCCGATCTCCACCTGACCCCTTTGGCACCCTCAATCTGATGTCGACTGCGTTGTGGTCGCTGGTCGTCCAGTCGGACCTCACTTTCCACTCACTGATGAACTTGTTCATGGAGGACGACACCAGGGTTACGTCGATGAAAGACGAGCCTCTTGCCGTCCAAAAAGTGGGTCCCTGTCCAGCGTCATTAACCACATTCATTCCATATGCTCGGATGAGGTCTTCGAATTTCGCACCTCTTTCGTCTGTCTCTTGGGAACCCCAGAGTGACGACCGAGCATTGGCGTCTACCGCAACTAACAGTCTCTTCCCCCTCAGGGAATGAAACACCACTTCGAGGTGCCTGAGGTATTCCTCTATCTCGTCGCTGTACTGGAAGTAGCACGATACGACATAGAAAGAGAAATTGGGAGCCTGCACTTCCACACAGACACAGTGTGTCGTGCTAAGCTGCGAGACGAATACCATTTGAAATTGAGGGTTACAGACTGCCACTGCAGCCCACGGGCGTTGTGAGCGTACAGCGGCTACCCTCATATTCTTTCCTAAGCCTACGAAGGTGTGGCTCTTGCCATGCTTCTTGACGTGCAGCTCCTGCAATAACAGGACGTCAAGTCGCTTTTCGGCGACGAGCTGACGCACCTCGCCAGTTACTACAGCTGAACGCCTCATGTTCAGCTGCAGTATCCTCACTCCCGTGGACGCAAGTGAGGGAGGGGGGACGCAATTTGCCGGAATTTGTGGTAGCGGCTGCGAAGAGGAACACGGATCACATACGCTCTGGGGTTGAGATTGGGGGACATACGCGTATCTAATCTTATTTTCTATCGCGGGTTTATTTGCGGAGCTATTCGCGGAGCTAAACGCGGAACTAATCGCGGGCCTAATCGCGGAAGCTAACGCTGTATTATGTATCCTATTTCTAATTTCTTCTTTCCGGTCGAGGACTGCCGGTGAGAACTAAACTAAACTACTACTACTACTACTATCACTATCGCATCGCGTTAATGCTACTCGGACGGCGCAAAGGCCGCAACCCTCGGACTGAAAGTCGTGTCGTGTTACGTCGCGGACTCGCTCGGGCACAGCTTGGCGAAGCGCTCTCGAGGAAGCGGAGGCCGTCTCCAAGCGCGCGCACGAGCGTACTCGCGACTCGACGACAGGCACGTCCCTTGCCTCCCTAACGGCGGCCCCACCCGGCGGGAAGCGATCAGCCAGGCGGGCACTCCTCCTCACCAAAAGTTTCGAAAAATTTAGCAACATCCACGAGTAGGGTGGAAGAGAGGTCAAATGGCGCAGAGCCACCTTTACGCCACAAAGCCTAAATACAACGGGGGGACGGCAGGTACCCCGAGGTGGTGGACCGCTAGCGACCGCGATTTTTTCGTCGTCACGGCCATTCAAGCCATCGGCACGATCCGAACCTTAACTTTGCGACGGGCGCCATTTTAAGGAAACGCCTACCTATCTAGCTATCTAGCTATGACACGCCGATTTCCCTACCGAACCGGAGCGAATTTAAACAAACAAACGACCGGATGAAAGTGGAAAACGACGGCGAGAGATGGAACCTGAAAGTAAAGAAATATTAGTAACCCCCGGTTCCGTCGCCGCTGGGTCCAAGACCTCAGAAACGCAGGGCCCGGTGGGTGAGTACAGCAGCTCCTGTTCTTCTCCACTGTACCGAGGTACAATAGAGACAAACGGATGGGGATGAGCTGCCGGGAAATTGAATGTAAAAGGGATGGGAAAGCCGAGTACGGAGACATGACCTCAGCTACCGTAGGTTCCACAACTCTTAAAGGTGCGTCACCCACGCCGCCGCAATCACGTCCCACCAACGCATCCATGTGCGCTTGCTAAATATGAGCCATTTGGTCAATTTGACACCGACTCGTAGCTATGCTG
>NW_021849059.1:19552-20064 GCF_003651465.1 Formica exsecta | reverse complement strand
GTCGCGGCGGCTCTCTCGCCGAGAGTCGAGTCTTTAGCCGCGACGAGCTCGCGCGCTCTCTCAGCGATCGCGCGGTCGGCGGCGTGTCGATCGGCGAGCTCGCCGCTCCACGAGTACGCGATGTCGTGCTCGCGGCAGGCCGCGTCCAAAGGATTGATGCCTCGACCGCCTCGCGCTAATCGTTTCGCGAGACGAGTACCCGGCCCGCAAAATTGATATCCAGGTATATGTAATTCGAAGGGGAGCGCGTTTATCGCTTTATTCAATAAGCCGGCGCCGCTGATATCACCGATTACACCGTACCGCTGCTTCGCGAATTGCATTCGCTGCAATCTTTAACGAGCGGCGCCGGGCCGTCGATGTGCGTTCGTTGCCAGGGACGATTGTAATGCTCCAGGCATCGACGGTAGCGCCGCACCTCCGGATCCACTCTTATATGTTCGGGCAGTTTCTCCCACAATCGTTCCACATAGCGACCGAAGTGTTTTAGTAAAATTACTTTCGGGATAAAC
>NW_021849059.1:0-487 GCF_003651465.1 Formica exsecta | reverse complement strand
AATCGACCCCCCGGAGAAATCGAAGACTCAATTGTCCACAGATATTCTGATCATGCGTTTGCTCGGAGCGACGATTCAATCAAATATTCGCATCGCGCCCGAGATAATGCGCGAGTTCGCGCGGAGGACGAAGATTGCCAAAACCGTCGTAATAGATCGCGTCGCCCCCTTTTTTCGCGTGCGCCACCCAATGAGTACCCGGGCCGGATGCGTCGTCTAAATTCACAATACCGCTCTCATCGCGGAGTGCCCGCGATGGAAGCGCGTCGCGCATAAACACGCCTCTAAAGTGAGGCACGCGCGAGAGTATCGCCGCGCGATTTAACTGTTCGTTCGTCGTTACTCCGACGGATGGGAGAATTCCTAGCGTCTGTTTACGCGAAGCTTTTTTTTAGCTCTTCCTCTTCTTCTCGTCGTGGACGCGACACTTCCGCGCTTGTAGGGTGCGAGGTATAAACCACGACCTTCCATTGCGCGATCGTGACGC
>NW_021849058.1:0-2500 GCF_003651465.1 Formica exsecta | reverse complement strand
TACCTATATGGTTCCTATTTATCGCGGCGCTTTTCAATATAATAGCCTCAGTCTTACGTTCGGAGATCTGAAGCTTCGCGGACTCGCACCAATCTACGATCGCGTTGACCACCCGTTGGCCTTCTAATTCAACTTCGTTTCGCGAGTTACCGTTCACGACAACAACGAGATCATCCGCGTACGCGGCAAACCGATTTCCGATCAAGCCTTCTAGGAGCCGCAGAAGGCCATCGAACATGAGGTTCCAACAAGCCGGACCGAGAACGGAGCCCTGTGGGCATCCCCTCGTGGCCCTTTTGGACACCTCCGTAGATCCGAGCGTGATTCTAACTTTACGGTTATTAAAATAACTCCGGAGTACCTCGAAAACGTTTCGCGGACAACTACGTTCTTTCAGACTAGCTAGTACAAGGGGCCACCAGACATTATCAAAAGCCCCGGAGATGTCGAAGAGAAGCGCCACGGCATACCTCTTTTCAGAGGCAGAGACCATACGCCGCAACTCCACAACAGCATCCTCCGTCGACCTTCCGGGCATAAACCCGAACTGTCGATCGGAGACCCTACCCGGTGCCAATGAAGTGTCCATGAGGCGGGTTTTGAGAAGTTTCTCGAAAAGTTTTCCTACTACGGAGAGGAGACAGATGGGCCTATAGGATTTCGGATCCTTCTCGTCCTTGTCCTCACCCTTCAGAAGGACTCGAAGTGAGCCCTCCTTCCAGATAGAGGGAAAGACGCCCCACTGAAGGCATCCGTTGAATAACTTAATAAACTGACCGGGAATTATCCTACATGCGGCTTTCAATACCGCAACCTCAATAAGGTCCATTCCTGGCGCCTTATTATTTCTAAAGGTTTTCACCGCCACAGCCATTTCTGCCGCCGTGAAGAATAAGGCGTCGGTTGTGTCGGGGGAAACCCTCGAAGCGAGACGGATTTCACGTTGTTCGAACGTGTCCTCCTCTTCCCGGTCATCTGGAGTGTGCACGTCCAAGAGATAGCTGGCGGTCTCCTCTAAGGTCTTTGTGGAATATTCACCACACCGGAGTGTGCTGAGCACCCCTTCAACTTGGAGTTTTCTCGCCTGGAGTTTATAAACGAGTCCCCAGGGCTCCGAGTTACCGTGCGATGTGACAAACTTCCGCCAGCTCGCAAGCTTCGCCTTCCTCACTTTTTTGCTGTATTGCCGCAAAGAAGAGCGGTATTCCAGCTTTAGAGCAACGTGAGTGGGCTCGTCCCGCCCTCTTTGAAGTGCACGCCTCTTCCTATTTACAATGTAGCATGTACTTTGTAAGTTGTAAAGCGAGGTCCACCATGTCTACCGGCGGGGTGGGTCCGAGAGGGGGGCCGAAGGCCCCCCTTGCACCACCCCCCTTGTGTGTGTGTGTGTGTGTGTGTGCGCGCGCGCGCGCTTGCTTTCTGTCCGTGCATATATGATACTTTGGTATATTTCAAACTTTTTTTGTTAATAACTTTTTAATAAGCAACGAGCGACGATTAAATTAGAAGAAAAAGTTATTCAGAATTATGTCCTTGACAACATATGTCAAGGTCAAGATCATTGGGGCTGGGTCCCCTATTCGCTATATTTACCCTCAGAATTATGTTCTTGACAACATATATCAAGGTCAAGGTCATTGGGGCTGGGTCCCCTACAGTGATACCAGTTTTGAGACGCTGCCACAGCCACAGCGTGTGGAGGGGATAACTCACACAAGCGTGAACCGTGGACGTGTAATGCGCAGAACGCTCTATACTAATTTCGCCACCCCTATTTCCTCAACTCCATACGCTTATACTGGACACACATTATTTTTTGATTAAGAGCTTCACTATCGGTTTTCTTACTATGAATATGGTGTCACTCGCTTGCTCGCGCCCGCCTCCAACATTTTCCCTAAGAACAGAATTAAGCGGCCGTGTGATAAATTTAACCCACGCGAAATCTTAGTCATCTATGATCTATTGGATAATCTTGTAAGTGCTGTATAATGTTAGTTAGTATAAGTTGCGTTCCGGATACATTACTCCACCTCACGAGTTCTCGGTTTTTATATTAATATTAAATTATTACCATTGATAAGGACCCGAAGTGGGCCGAAACGTTTGGTATTTGTCATTTATAATGTTTATTTGCGAATTTATATCGTGACCATCAACATCTTTTGCTAAATAAATAGCACACAATTTTTACGCAATAAATACCGCGTCCGGGTTCTTATTGGCCTTTCCCTCTTGGATTTATTGATTTCATCATTTGAGCCTTGTGTATTTAAATATTCATTGTTGTAAATGAACAGTATTTTCATTAAAGATTTGTACTGATTTTGTAATTTTTTGATAATGTCATATGGCTTTATAATTAAGATCAAAAGTTATAAAAAATAATAAATTGACATAAATTTAATTATAAGAATTTTACATATTCATGATATATATAATGTTTTTTCTGTTATTGTTATAATAATGTTTTATAATAAGAAAATAATATATTTATTTT
>NW_021849057.1:0-237 GCF_003651465.1 Formica exsecta | reverse complement strand
CGCTTTAATTGTTTAAGACTCTTTTTGTATACCGTTTATATTGTTAATTTCAGTATTATTTGCGCTGGTGATGGCCAAAAAAAGGGCCGTAACGTCCGCCTTTCGCGAATCATGTAATCAAAGAAATTCTTTAATTTTTTAATTTTTTGGTTTAAAATATATATCTTTGCGCCCTAAAAATTGCGCGTGGCTTTTTTGCCATTTTACTCGGATTCTTGATTTTAATCGTTTAAGAGC
>NW_021849056.1:700103-718542 GCF_003651465.1 Formica exsecta | reverse complement strand
ATAATATAATATAATATAATAATGTATTATAATAAATATAATATATTTTAAACATATAATTCACAACATGGCTTATTGACAGATTGTCTACTGCTTACAGTATAAAAGTAAAATTTTATCAAAGAGAGAATTTTTAAAAAAATTCCCTGGGTCAACAAAATTCCATGAGAATTCGCCGACTTCTCCAGGTATAAAAAAATTCTCTGGAAATTCCAGGTCTTCCATGTTTTTTCAGGGAGTAGCCACCCTAATCTACGTATCCATCGATCAGATGAATCTATCGATCTAACGATGGTTTTCCGCGTGGAAAATCGAACGTGCGACACACGCCAGCGCATTTCGATTGATCTCGACACAGCCGCGAATCGCGCTAATATAAGTTACATTGACCCCGTCCTCGCAAAGATTTCAATGGGGCATAGTAGCGACAAATTCGTTCTCGCAAACCGATGAACGACGCTACCAAAATTCCATTCGTTCGCGAGACGAATCAAATTTAGAATTCCATTTCGTTAACGCAAATGTCTACCGGTGGATTTGTATTATTCGCACTTTGAATATTTTCTAAAATTAGACCGTGCACGAATCGTGTTCTCTGAATCGTAATTAACTGGTAATCTTGTAAAAAATTTCTCTGAAAATTCCCTGATTTTTTAAATATTTTTGTTCAAAATTCCAGATAAAGAGAATATTTTAAAGATTTTTTAATGCAATTTTCAAAAATAAGTCTTTTTATTGTACGCGTTTTCTAATGCTTTTCATTCATACAAAAGAAAAACACAAAGTCATTTAAGTTTCAAGTGCTAGATTTACAAATATATTGAAAAAAAGACTGAATAGCTTTCGTTAAGACAAAAAAAAATGTTTAACTTGCATAACATTTTCATTTTTTATCACTAAAAATTAAAGCAAAGAATATGTACTACATGTATAAAAGCAAATTTTGCAAAAAAAAAATTTGTTTTAAATTCCCCGCGAGTCTCAATAAAATTCCATAAATATTCCCTCATTTCTCTAGGTACAAAAGAATTCTCTGAGAATGCCAAGTTTTCCATGTTTTTCCATGAAGTAGACACACTCTGGGTGAATATAACGTATTTCGTATCTCAATTTCAAGTTCCGTATCAAAATTTCCATTCTCTCTCCGTTTATGAAATCCCCAATGCTCAACGTGTTTATATAACCTTCGTTTATTATATATACGCATATATTTTATTTCACTTTTCTGTTATATCTAATTTCAAAAATATTTCCAACGCAATCTCTCCTCTCTTTACAGTTAATATTATTAATTATAATGTAAAATTATTGTGTTATTATTATTTACAATTTACGAACTTTGCGTTAATGCTATTGTATCAAGAATGCCACTTATTTCCTATTTAGAGGTAATTAGGTTTTAGAATATATTGCTTTTATCATTGCTTTGTGTTTTGTAACTCTCGCCTCTATATTTAGTGATACGAGCGCGTTGGATGTGAGCAGGCGTATATTTACGCGCCGAAAGATATTCGCGTTTCCAAAAGGTGATTTATCAATTTCTTCTCGAAATTGCATATCTCTCCCGCGCGCGAGTGTCGAGTTAAATAACGGTTTTATTTATTAAAACGCGAGCATATCGCGTTTATCCATAAATTTATATCAATATTCTGATCCCGTGCTACAATTTATTTGCGCGCATCCTCTGAAATACATACAAATGGTTAATTAAAACTTATAGCGTCAGTTTGTAGCTTCGCTTCGATAATTATTTAAGCAACGATATTCAAGCGTATTGACAAGTTTACGCGTTTTGAAAATTTTCGTATAAATTCACAAGTAAATCTTGCTTATTTAAACAAAGTGTTTGTATTTATTCTTTGTAGTTTTTAATTCCTTTCAATTTATAATCTTCTTAATGCAATGTAGCAATATTTGTCTATAATCTGTCAACAATAATGAAAAATAAAATAAATGGCAAGAAATAATTTTATAATTTAATAGAACAAATACTGACTAGCTCTGTACGATTCCAATTGATATTTTCAGCTAGAAAAGAAAGAAATACCTCGTTATTGCTAATGGCAAAGTGCACGCGGACGCACAAAGCGTAATTCTTAATTACAGACACTCATCGACACGATGCTGCTCGTGCTAATTTCGATATGTCAAGCGCTATTATTGATGAAACGGCTAGAACGGCGTGACTCGTTGCTGAAAAACCGGAGGGCAGCTGAATGACACGCAACGTCGGAGTTGCGAGAGCGCGAGAAATGCGAACAAGAGCACTTTTGCCTCTCCCCCTCCTTCCTTTTCCTGCCTGGAGAACAGGTCAGCTTCGAACAGCAGTCCCGTATCGAATGAATAAGTGAAACAATGCGGAGCGAAAGCGACGTGCAGTATCGTGGCGTTCTCGTATATAGCATCGATCGTAAGATTACAATTGGGTTAAAGACGGCGTCGTGCTAAAGCTAAGAATCCGATTCGACCGATCAATTCTATAAAAAAAAAAAAAAATTGTTCTATCATCCCGTGATCGTTTCTCGATTTTCTCGAATATTCTCGAATAACTGTATCTTGATCGATAAAAGTGATAAAAGAACACGAGTGAGTCGTTTGTCTACAAGTTTTTTCCCCGAAGAGATTTCCACGTCAATTTCTACGAGATGGTATATATCAGTCCTAGATACGTCATGAAATAGGGGTTCTAGGGTCAACGTGCTTATCTCGTGAAGAAGACTCTACAGGTCCGAGTCACTTTGAGTCAGCGAGATGCTTTCTAATCTCTAATTTCGAAGCTCTATCCATTAAAGATAATTTTCCCATGAGTAAAAGAGACAATTTAGATCCCCGTGGATATTTCATTTTTGCTCTACGAGCAATCAACTGGCTATTTTTAAAGGATCCACCCCGTCGTAGCGATCAGTGATCATAACGCAAGACATCTCGCATGCGAGAACGATTTGGCTCTGCGCGATGACAGAGTCATCGGGGCTTGAAGCGAAAAAGGCTAATGAGGAACGATGGAGGGAGCGAATGAGGCGAAAGCGAGGGTGACACGGGGTGAGGGGTGAGAAAGGCAGGGAAACAAGGGAAAACACGACGGGGTGAAGAATGGCGAGACGCAGATACGCGAGGTCGCGAGGGAAGCGGCAAAAGACGAAGGGTAGGGAACGTGGGGTTGGCAAGATGCGCGGGGAAGAGGGATGAGCGACGGTCGGAGGTTGCCGAGGTTGAAATGAAATATTGATCTGCGGAGGCGCGCGCAACCCCTGCAGCCGACCCGCCCTTGTATCCACCATTTTCCGCCGATATAACTCGCCGTTGTGGACGCCGCTGAAATTTTTGACGATTTCACGAGAACATCGATAATTTTCTCGCTCTTCCATTCTCGGTCATTAATGGTAATTAATTAAAGACAACAAAAAATCGACGAAGAGAAATCAAAAGAATGGTAAATTTGTGATTCAAAATTTAAATTGAATATAAAAAATTTTGTGCGGCTTGTTGTGAATACAATGTACATATTTGTTTGTGGAAATCTAGATCGATTCTGAAATCTTATCTTATTTGAAATTGCAATATGTGCGTATGACAGGTAGTCGTTGAGATTTAATTCTTGTCGATTTCAACAGGATTAGTTTTGATTTAATTTTCATTAATTCTGTACGTCTTTCTCAATTATCCTATCATTTATCAAAAAGTTAGTATTAATTGCACAGCTTAAGAAATCTGTCGCACAATGATAAATTGACTTTTACAAAATTACATGACATTGCAGATGCGCGCTCTAATTTTCTGCACGTGCGCTTTTAACGTGCAACAAATAAAAATCTCAAGTTAAAGGTCAAACGAAAGTACGCCTAATGACAAGTGAAACAAATCTACAAAAAACGAGACACAGCATATTGACTTTTGCGATAAAAAAAACAACACGACTGCAAATTCCTGCGACGCCCACGCACACTATCTCGCACGACGGCAATTATTAATGGTAATTTTTACCAGAACGATTGTCATCCTGACGAATATATCTCGAGCCAATATCTGTCGACATGACGCGAAAAATGCACGAGCAAGCATACAAATCGAAATGAAAATCCCTGCCAATCGTTACGTCTATAACGATATATGCGGGTGAACCGAAAGTTGAATACCGTTAAAAAGATTTTGATTTGATGAATTTGACAACAGATATTGAATTTTTCATATCAAAATTTTCTTACGTGTCGCTGATCTTCTCTATTTGATTTACTAGTTATTTAATACAGAATTTCTTTCACAAACTCGCGGCATAAACAGATTGTAAAATTCGCAGATCTTTGGCTTCGGCAAAGCTTTTAAATTTGAACGCTTATTTCAAACGCTAGATATCGCGAGATCCCGGAAATCACGAGTTTCCTTGTTGTTCGACGCAATATAAATTCGTAGGATGCTCCGGGGATCAAAGACAGATCCTCGCGCTCAAAGACTCGCGCAGACGTATCAATATCGGACGGTAAATCTCCGCGGATGAGTATACCCATCGAGGGGGGAGGAAAAAAAAAACGCCAGAGTGGCCTACCTGAAAAAGCTATCCGCCGTGTGGAATAGTGTGCGCTCGCTCGCGTATATATGTATCGCGTTTGTATGCGAGAACGAGCGAGAGGAACTTGCGAAGGTATGCGGCATGTCGGCTAACGAAAATCGATAAAGGGCGGTTTTACGAACCAATTTCTGCGGCAGTAAGTACTGTGTCACCTTTGACGACGTCGACAAAGGTGGTGGTGATGGTAATGGTGGACTTACCTGCAAAAAGAAATAAAAAGAACGATGAGTTTGAGCATAAATCAAGCCTGACGCAGCGTTCGCGCGAGATTCCTCCCTTCCCCCCTCCCCCCACCCCTCCATCACCATCTATCATCCACATAATCTGTCTATTGTAGCGCAATATTCTTTCGACGTTGGGCGCCAGTAGTTAAATTTTTAATATTGAAAAAGATAATTTTATGCACTAGCTACGCCAATTCTATCTATCCGTTATCAGCATTTATCAAGTTATTCGCGATTATTAAAAAATACAAGAGTAGATAGATTAATATAAAATAAAATGTTTTTGCACGAGTAAAGCGTTTGAGAGAAAATTTTTTGAGAACGCAAGGCTTCATCTACGTGAATTGATAATTTAACGAATGTTTGAAGTGATTCGTGTATTTCGTTCGACATTTAATGAAAATTCTCGATGTCGATTGGTGTGAGCGAGCCTTTAACGTTCCACTCGGAGTACAGTGTATACACTAGGTTAGTAACAAATAGATCAATATTGGCTCGCGGTTTGCGTGTGACGCATATGAACTCATTTCCGCCGGGCTATCGTCGATCTGCGGAATATTTTCGAAGAATGTATTATGGTGTTCCCTTTGATCGAAAATGAACAATCACTAACTGCTTCTTTCAGTGTGATTTCATTATTCCATTTGAAAGAATCTCTCGATTTGCAGATGTCGGACATAAAGATAACTCTTTCAGTTTTGTAATACAGGGTGTTTACTCAAATCCTGTAGAAATTTCCCTGAAAATTCCCTGATCTTCCAGGTATTTTGGTTCAAAATTCCAGGTAAAAAGAATATTTTAAACATTTTTTGGTGCAATTTTCTAAAATAATTTTTTTTATTGTACGCGTTTTTTAATGCTTTTCATTCATACGAAGGAACAATATAAAGCCTCTTAAGTTTCAAAAGCTAGATTTACAAATGTATTAAAAATAAAATTGAATAGCTTTCGATAAGATACAATTTTTTAACTTTATAACATTTTTATTTTTTATCACTAAAAATTAAAAAAAAGAATATGTATTGCATATTTAATATTTTGTTAAGACATTGAATATATATATATATAAAGAGAGAGATATATATTTATAATATATTTTAAACACATATATAATATGGCTTATTGGCGGATTGTCTACTGCTTACAATATAAGAGCAAAATTATCAAAGAGAGAATTTTTAAAAAAAGTCCCAAAACAAAATTCCATGATAAGTCCTTGATTTTTACAGATATAAAAAAATTTCCTGAGAATTCCAGGTTTTTCATGTTTTTCCAGGAAATAGACACTTTGTAATATACCATATTTAAAAAATAAAATACTTCTGTAAAACTTATAATTACTTGATGAAATTATAAACTTTTACGGCCACATTCCACATTGTCGATGTAATTGCTGATTCTCGTATGACAGTTGCACGTGTCTCGATAGAGCGCGCGCGATCGTGCCTCTCGAAACGAGATCGATACACGGGGTGGTGTGATAGTAAATGGAAAGCGGGGGATCGTGTTTTTCCCTTTTCCCCATTTTTATCCACGACCCGTCGACCGCAGATAAGCCGCGCGTGTTTGTTTTTAATTGGCAAGCGGTCGCGAATCGCCCGGTTTGCGGACGCGACGATGGACCGATTCGCGCGGAAGAGCCGGTATGAATGCGCTTTTCTCGCAAAGCTGCGATGCGAAACCGTTGCGCGGGCGCCGCAAATCGAGGACGATGTTTGCCGTGTTGTTGTTGCTTTAACGTGCGACACTGACCTTGCCCACACTAGGGACCGGAATTCATTCGTCTGCGGAATTATTCCGGCGAGTAACGATGTATATACGTCGATAACACTCGCGATTCAAATTGTTGTTGTCGTCGTGTAATAAAATCGACGTCATCTCGTTTCCGATTGCGCGATGTATAAACGCTCGTATAATACGCATATACCGGCGGGTAAGATCGAGATTAAATCGCGCAATTTTATTCTTCATTCCTAGTCGTACATAATAACTTTGTTGCTTTTAGCATAGCGTCGTTGGATTTATGTCACGTTGCTCGGAATAAACAACGTCACCTCTTACGCGTTCTATTTTTCTCCGACTTCGACCTACGTGTTCTTACCCTTTTTCGAAATGTCATGTTCAGGATAAACTTTCTCGTCATAATAATATCGTCAGAATACTATCAGAGTATCCATATCCAGATTAAAACTTATTTTCAATCAACTCCATCAACTCGTTTTTAAAGTTATTTAAAAAAAAAACAAGTCGATTGAACAGTTACTTTCAAAGTTATTAAAAGCTGGGGCGCTGTATTTTTAATCAAGTCGTTGATGCTAGTAGACTAAAAAATCGGTTGAACTTGATCCAATATGCAAAAAAATGCGAAATTGAATATAATAGGACATTTCAAACAAGTCTGTACATTCGTATACGACACACTGTAACCGATAATTAAATTTCTAAATGTACACGAGAATAACATGGTCTATTTATTGCAATCTACATAATGTTAGGCGATAAAAATCCTTTCTGGCTTATAGGCAAATGAGGTGACTGACTTCGCCACTCGATGTCGCATGCAAATTACATTGATATAAAAAAATTTCTATGACATTATCATCGGTCATCAATTTCGGAACAAGTGCGATAGAACGAAAAAAGATACAAGAGAAAAAGCCAAATAAAATAGAGTACACTATTTGAATTTTAAAAATGCTGAGACCAAATAAGATTAAAATTAGAGTAGAGGAAATTTAAAATAAAGAACGATAGTTATGTGAAAAAATGATGAGAAGGAATGGTACGTACATTCGCGTATTTTTCACGCGAGGGCTGTCTAAAAATCGATGCGAGCCATTTTAATCTGCAAAATCGATTTCGCCGAATTTCAATCTCGAGAATGGCGGCGTATACCCGGTTAAAAAGTTGAGAGGATAAAAACAACGAACCAGCCAGCCGTGCATTGGCTGGTATACATATAACAACGAGAACGGCTGGTCGGAGACTTGAAAGCGACGTCGATCGATATATCGTCCGTCAGAGCGTCGAAAATATTAAAAAAGCGGTCAGAAAAATACTAACATTTCTCGCAACGACTCGGCCAACGGAAAACACGACGTCGTCGCGGACGTCGTCGCCGACGGCGACGTCGACGCCGACGGCGTCAGGTCGATCCGAGCCGTCACGAGCAGCAGCAACAGCAGCGGCGACGACTGCGGCAACAGCAGCTGCAGCAATGTAAATCGATAATTGCAAATGTATTAAAACTGCACCGCACGACGTGCACACCAAGTGAGTCGGTTATCGCGATCTTTGTGTAGAATGGAAAAACGCCGACTAATCAGAAGCTCGTTGACCTCTTTGAGTCGTTCTTTTCTACAGAATGCTCGATAACAGTTGCATTTAAAGATATATTCTCGTCGAAGAGAGAAATGATTCATTCTTGACAAGAGAATATCGAGATGTGCGAATAGTTTTCGAAATGTAATTAATATGTAATTAATTGATAAAGAATTTATTAATTTAGATTAATTATATATACTTCAAAAGACGTAAATAAAGATAATAAATAAACCTACATTCTTCAATCTCAGAGATTAATTTAATTTTAATAGAATATATTAATGAATATTATTTATATCCCTTCATATTGCTAATTGTTTCTTTTACGTAGAATTTCTTTCAAGTAAGAGAAAAATGATGGCATCTATATAAGATTTTTTTATGCTATATCTCTTTATTCATGCATATTTAATCTATAATTTTACTTAACTAGTTTACGCAAACTGTCTCTAAAATATACAGCGACAAATACTGTCACATATCAATATTAATCAATAATGCCTAATTGAAATATAAATTAATGCTTGATATGTCTTCTTCTCTAATCAATTTGCAAATGGCATCCGCTTAAAATGAGCGAAAACCTAATCTTCTTTCACACTCGCGAGCTGCTGTACAATTTTAACGTCCATTGACGTTCTATTTATATACTATTTAAAAATTTCTTCACTGAGAAAAAAAAGTTGTTAACTTGACTAAATCCGTTCAATTAATAATCATTTTTTAAATTAAATATTTTATTTTATTTTATTTTTAACGAAATATTTAAGTATTTAAGTAAAATATGATATGTTAAATCTAACATGACGTATATTTGACTTAAATACTTAAATACTTCAATTAAAAAAATGGTAATTGGTTGAAAGGATTGAGTCAAGTTAACTCAATGTTTGTACAAAAGTACGCTATACTTTTGCATCCTCGGGGAGGTACGTGTATATTCAGGATTTTCTCCGATAGTTCCGGGATTAGATTGGTCTAGATATTAGGGTGACGTGAAATCTACTCGAAATCGTTGTCGTTCGAGTGGACGAGCCACAGGTGGCACGGTACGCGTATAAACGGCATTGTGTACGTGTACACACGCAGCCACTTTAGCCTAAGGGCTTTCATCGTGCAAACGAAGGTCGAAAAAGAGATGAGGGTTAGCCTTTCTCTCTTTCTCCGGTCGACAAATTGCAATTAGTACGTGTATACTTTATAATCCTCTCTTTTTTTTTTTCTCTCTGCTATTTTCTCGTCAAGACGATATGATTCAGGGAAACGACATTGAGATTTTAATTCAGTTTCATTAGCAAGCATTTACGGTTAATGAGAATTTAACGTTTATGTGAGACATTATAAATATATTATAAGAAATATTATACACACAAAAAAAGATATCATAAATATATTTCTATGGCAAAAAACATTTAATCTACATCTGTATTATTAATAATTCTAAAAAAACTTTTAAATAATTGTAATTATTTAAAAAATTGCATTTAATGCAATCACAAAATTTGTAATAGTAAACATACATTATTATTTTCTAAAGTACATTTCCCTGGAATTGATACTATTGCTGCAAAATATTAAAAGGAAAAAAAGATTGATTTTTCATTATTTCGAGAGATTGCACTGAGAAAAGAATGGTTAGCTTGACTAAATTCGTTTAATTAATTACCATTTTTTAAATTGAAATACTTAAATATTTCAATTAAAAAAATGGTAATTAGTTGAATAGATTTAATCAAGTTAATAACCTTTTTTTTTCTCAGTGTGTTTGCAAAACAGAATCAACTAACGCAACAGTAATATCCTACGAAATGACTTGTGAATCCTAAATATCCCTGATGTCTCGACAGTTTCATACATATACACACAGAAGTACTTTCTCGAGTATGAGAAGAGACACCCAATATGCTCTCTCCGCGAACACAATGGGCGCAAATCGCACAATGCTGAATATTCAAGCGCGAGCTGTAATATCGCTGACATTATCTAAAGCCATATCACCGCGTGAAACGCAACCGAAATGGCTACAGATACATAAACGCTGGATTTCGCCAATGTTTCCCAGAGAGATAACGTCTGTTACACGAATGCATAAAAAAAAAAAAAAAAACACATTTTGCGCGCGATATCTTTATAAAAATAATGAATTATATACTCGATTGTTTATTACAATTATTATTATATTTTTCATTCATTTTTAATATTATTATTTCTAAATTTTAATAAAGTTGTCTTATAAAATCACCTATAAAAAAAATTATTATATATTTTTATAGAACCCCTTTCTAATCTCTTGAAGATCTCATAATAATCCTATCAGAGCCTATAATAATAATTTGTAGAGACAAAAATGCTACGCTATTTTCTAAAATAGATAACAATGCATTTTCTCTAGCAACTCGCATGAGTCAGCAGTTATCTAATGCGGCTGTTGCGTAGAGGCTACTCTATCATACTCTGCCATTCACAGTCGCTCATCTCGTCTTTACTAGCGCTTCCGAGTTCCATTCAGACAAATCCATACACGTGGATCCAATGAAAAATACGCGGGGAGAAAAAAAAATTGCGACGAGATTTATCAAAGATATTCTTTTATGTGCTTTGATAGACTCGCTTCCTTCGTTTATTAGGGAATTTATAGAAAATATTGTACGACGCGATATATGTATACTCGAGTATTCTTGGAATATATCTGAAAAATATTTATTCCGTATCATTGGAAATATTCCCTTTATTCGGTTTACACGAGAGACATACCGTAAGAGATAGAGACATTTCTCCTTATCTGAGATACGATAAGAAATGCGTGTGTTTGCATACTTTTAATATCTTCCAATTTCATGTGACATTCAAGTGACACCATCTGCGATAGAGAGGATATAATGATAAAAATTATTTCTTTTTCTGAAACGCAGGATATACAGTATCATGAGAATTTTTATCTATAACGAATTGAGTTTTTTCGTAATCGTCGATACCCGCCGGATCCCATAATATATTTCGATGTTAGAGAAAAATTGATATCGTATAGGGATCAAAGCCGACGTATGTATATCCTGTCGAGTGTATATCGCGTGCTACGTGAGATGGATACGACTACGAATGATCGCCGGGGACGTTAACGGCGCGTCCCCTACAACGTCGGCGGTGAACCGACCGGAAAAAGAGGCTGCACGCGAGAGCCTTTACGTTACGCACGTGCACGCACACCGGCGCGTACGCCGGCCGCGACGGACACTCGACGAAAGATAGTGCGTCACCCGGCTTGGAATAGCGGCTGATGTCAAGCCGCGAGCGTACTCGCGACTTTACGCTCACGCACGCACGGTACGCGTCTTCCAGGCATGCAGCGTGAATCAAGAAACAGAAAGAGAAAGAGAGAAAGAGAGATTTATAACCATTTCCTCGCCTTCCCTCTCGCCAATATAATGAGCGAGAGTGCTCTTGTCTTATTCGCGAAAAATTATTGTCAATATTTAATGATGTCCATGAGATTTTCGGAGTCGTCTCGAGAAAACTTGTGACATTTTTATAGAGAAAGAAATTGATTATATTTTTCAGAGGGATTAGATGATTGAGAACCTTTATCAGAACTTGTAAAGATTTTGTGCGGAGTTAATTACGGATAATTTCGCGACATTCTCTCGCGACAATTCACTCCTTCGACGATTTTATTTCCGTACGCAGTTTCCGTGTATTTCTCAACATGAGTCACGCATGCGGCCGCTCTGCCGTCACGGACACGTCATCCGCACGCGTTCACGAATAACGCCCGCGATCCCATGTGGGATTGCACCGACGGTAAATTTTATCTCGGAATGGAAAATTGTTTTGTACAAAAAAAAGGAGTCATAACAGAAACATAAATCATCGTTGTGTCAATATTATGAGAAATGTCAAAAATTATATAATCAAAATATTTAATCATAAAAAAATATTATTTTACATAATTTTTGTTTTGGAAAATTAGAAAAAGTTTGAAAAAGTTTGAATCTAATCAACTCTTTTAACAGAAGTCTTTATACATTTGCTTTTTAAATCTCTTTTTAAATATAAAAGACATTATATCTAATGGCAAAGGACATTGAAATAAAGCATGATCGACAATCGCGAGATTGATTGGACGCAGTAAAATTTACCATGCAATTGGACATATCGATCTTCGAATTACACGAGGGAAAACATAAATCGCTACACGTAGCAGTGCAATCGGATTATACTGCACCTTCTAATTTACACCGCGCGACCGGTTTGCTATTCCCTAAGCACTCGATCCTAATCCGTTTTCCCCGGACTAGTAATTAACGAGAGATGATGAGTCGCGATACGGTACTCGTGCGAGTAACGATCCACAATGCAACCTTGACATAACGAGTGTTGGTCCCGACCAAGCTTGGTTAGAATTAAAATTTCTACAGAGAAAGTTGATAATAATTCATAATCCGTTAATACTTAAACGTAATCTTTTTAATTGTAATATTTTTTAAATTGTAATATTTAATGTAATTTTTTATGAATTATCAAAAAAAAAAATTCAAGCTTTATTAGATTCGATAAAAATATGCATTGTCAATCTAATAAATCCCATTTATTCACCGGTTTATTACTAAGAAAAAAATTATGTATTTTTATATTTAAAAAAATATGTATTTTAATATTCTTTATATTAGAAATTGCATGTTAAAGTTAAAAACAAATTTCTAGAAAATTTTACATTGAAAGATATCATTCTCTTTACCTCTCGTTTGATTATAAATTTTTCATGCGGAGCGCGAAATCGTGTCATTTAATCTATATGTATGACAATCACGAGAGAAAGAGAAAGACATCCTTCCGGAAATGCAGCCCGAATGTCAATGGGAAATATCAACTACATAGCATCGGTTAATTATCTGAGTAAATTCACTTAGGACGAATGCCGGGCGCTAAAAGCGTTTCTTAAAAGCGAACTGAGGAACCCTTCTCGCAACCACTTCTGCAGTACGACCCCCCGGAGGGTCCGCCAACGAGAACCCGCCGAAGGGGGTTGCGCAATCATCCAGCTGGGCTTGAATAAGGGCTTGCGAGGGTGTTTGTTTACGCGCATTTTGCACGCGCCAGCTGAGAAAAAAAAAAGATCACCCAAGAATTTTTTCGCAATTGAAAGAGAATCGAGCAAAAGTTATAGATCCCTTATTTGACATTTGATTTTCTAAAAATTATTGTTTTTATAGATAATAAAGTCTGTGATTTCATAAGTTTTGTATATAGCAGATTCTTTTGTTTCACAATTTGTGGATGTTATAAACTGACATTCTTTGAATAATTTTGTAATTTGTACACATAAAAAATTCGAACAGATTAATTACGAATTTATACATTCAGAAATTTTACGTTACACAAATTTTCCACTTCATTTCTGCTAGCAATACAAGTCGTGTTAGTTCAAACTTCACTTCCGCATTACCGTAATAATAAAATCCCTTTGCCTCTTCCCTCCGATCAAGTGAACACAAAGTGCTCCCGAGGAGATAGTTGCGATTGGCCTTTGGGATCCGCCCTCCCTGACCATTTAATCCGGTGTTATCGACGGGAATCGATAGCTCGACGGCTCGCAACGAAAATGTCAATTTAATAGATGGCCCTTCCGCCGCAGACATATTACGCAACCGGTTACGTGCCGATTGATGCCTCTCCTTAATCGTTGCTATTCACGCTATTACGCAATTTCTGTTATCACGTCCTTGCTCGCGAATATACGGTTATTCAACGCGATTTTTATTCACGGTAGAATAAATCGCGAAATATTTTTTAATTAAGATAGCGCCGGTCGCGCACTCCAAATGTGACAAAAGACATAATTTTCATCAAGCATGGAATATAATAATATGTAATATGTCGGAACAGCCGTGCACATATGTTCAGTGAAAATCCTTTTTACGTTAAAGCGGATTTCATATTTAAAGTCTCTTACATATCAGACACTTTGATGTTGCAGATAATTTCTACAACTTTCCTTTATATGCGTTTCACAGAAGCTCGAAAGGCGCACGTGCCCTATTGAAATTCATGTTTTCGAGATGAAAAAGCATCTTAATTAATTTATATTTGCTGAATTGAAACGGTCATTAATAAAAAGATAATTCTGTTTTAACGATTTTAATTAAAATCGTTAAAAAATAATTTAATAATTCTGTTCTATTCTTCTTCTTGTTATTAATGCTACGTTAATATTTAGAGAATTTTCGTAATAAAAGGAGCAGTCACTTGTATGGTATAGCTCGTGTTGTAAAATTTTTATAGCGTGATAATTATATCGATAACATAAATTTTTTTTTTTTTTTAAGGGAAAGGACAGTATATCCATTATATCGACGTTGTTAAATTTTCTCAAGATGCAAGAAGAGAGTCTGTTTCCTTGTTGCGCAATTAATTCAAACGAGTTTTCCAACAGCTTAAAACGATGGGAACTCGGGAGCAAACTACGTCGCGCCCGAAACAGTTTCGACGTTCGGGATCTTGTCTCGACGGTGGCAAGAGACACACGTTAATGACAGAACTCGCTTGAAACACGGGACTAATTGATGCGGGATAATTAACGTCAGTTTCGATAGTTTCGCAGATCAACGTGACATACGTTAATGTAAATAAAACGTAACTTGCGAAATGCTAATTGCATCGCAATTGCCACGAATAAACGTCGAATTTTTCAACCAAGCCTCACGATATCAGCGACTTCCAGTCTGATAAAACGCAATTCAATTCTTTAATCGATGTATCGATCTGTTTCCGCTCGAGAAAAATGTTCGCGATAACGACATTAGGTAACATTATATAGAAAGTCTTATCTCCAATTCGTTATTTCAGATAACTTACATACCTATATATATATATTTGTTCATTAAATATATATTCTTCGATATACAAGGTATTCCGAAAGCTCCGCTATTTTCCTTTAAATCAGGAATATCGGAAAAGAAATTTCTTTTAATAATCATGTATATAAATATATAAATCTCTAGAATACAAATTTTTTTACAATTGTCAGGAGTTCGCACCAAACGTCAACGCGTTTACCGTGTTCGAGGTATTACTGGAAGCCTGTTATCGTGGACTACGAATGAAACGCTACATTTTCGGCTAAACGAATATGCAGGCCGCAACGTAAACGGCGATGCACCGAATGAATACGGCTTTCTTGAATGAGCCTGACGCGATTCCGATCACGGACGCCGCTTTCCAACGAGGAAATGAGCTCGCGTCAAGTCGAATTCCACCCACAGATGGAATAATCATTATGGCAGAAATGCGATTTTCAGAGATCCATTAACGCGCGTTCTGCCAGCCGTTGAATATTTCTACGAATGCATAATTAAAAAAGAAATCTGATTGCCTCTTGTTTATTGCAATTGAATTCAATATTTTCCACGATAATGACGAAAAACATTTTCTGTAAATGTCAAATATGTATTTGTTTGCGTTAATAAACAGGATGTTTATCCAAAGCTTATAAGAAATTTCCTGAGAATCCCTGATTTTTCAGGTAATTTGTTCAAAATTCCCGGTAAAATTAGAGAATTTTTAAATGGAACTTTTTAAAATAATTTTTTTTTGGAGGCGTTTTTTGATGATTTTCAGTCATACAAAGGAAAAATAAATCACTTAAATTTTAAATATCAAATTTAAAAATATACTGAAAAGAACTGAATAATTTTTGTAAGATAAGCATTTTTCATTTGCATAATATTTTCATTTTATATCATTAATTGTAAGAATTATAATAAAAAATGTGTACTCAGTATTGTGTATTCAGTATTTTTTTGCTATGATAATGAACATATAATGAAAGAGGGAAAGATATACATTTATAATTATTAATTATAATTATTAACAAAAATTATTTAGAACATATAATTCACGATCATTGGCCAATTAGATTGCTGATGCTTGCAATATAAGAACAAAATAATCAAAGAATTTTTGAAAAAATTTCCCGAGTTTGAATAAAATTCCACGAGAATTCCCTGATTTTTCAATGTAAAAACGCGAATTCCCTGAGAATTCCAGGTTTTCTAGATTTTTCCAGGGACTAGACACCCTGATAAAACAGAAACTTCTTATGTGATTGATTTTGCTTCGGAAACTTTTCGAAATTATTACGTCAAACGATAATATATACGATTATTGAAATGTTTTTAACAGCAATTTTGCAGTTTTAAAAAGTAAATGAAATAAAAAAAATGTGCAATCTCTTTATAATATAAGATTTTTCGAATAGTAATTAATTAATATAATGGATCAATTATAATATTCGTTAAAGGAGATTGTGTGTGATTCGCGAGTGAATCGTGTTTACGATCGTTTTTGCTTGACTAAAAGCAAATCGATAAAATCACGTCAGAGATTTTACTAGCGCTTTCGATAAAATTAGAAGCATTATACGAAACATCCTCGTATCTGCTTTTGGCATCCATCGGTTCTCGATTTTCACTCATTAGTGAACTGGCGACTAACGATGCCGGAGCGAATAATCGCGAATTATTTGTATATAAAATAAACATAAGAGCACTAAATTTTTTAATCAAATGTATCGCGCAAAAAAAAGCGATGTTTTAATATCTGAATAAAAATCAATTCACAAAATCTGCGAAATTAAATCGCTCAAAATTGCATAAATTTAATTAAAAGCGGCGCATAAACTACTGACACATTTGATTGGCTTTGACATTATTCGCGAGATCGACAAGCGATGGAATTATAAACTGACGCTATATCGACGGGCGAAATATACGATTTCGGTAACACCTTCATCTGTAATTAAAGCAGAGCTGACGGGGATGTGTGCATTATGTAAAATTCAGGTAAATAGCCTGAGAGAGGGGAATCTCAAATTGGCGCGTGATAAATCGATTATTCGGTCGATATATATGAATCCCAATTAATAACTCACATTAAATCGAAAATTGTTGAATATCGAGTTCGATGGATTACTAAACCCGAGACCGTTTACCGATTAAGAGCGTTCCGTGCTAACAAAGTTAGCAGCACGTGATGCCTCAACATTCCGGTAAATAATGTATCAGAATAATCATTAACGTCAAATCATTTTGATTAAATTAATATTCCCATTACAGCGAGCGCAATATAGCAACCACAGTAATTGCTGTAAGCAGTCCCGGAATACGTTGAAGCATCTCTGTGTATATCACAGAATTGCATCGCATTAAACAAGCGCATATATAATTGCATAATCAACATACATGATTGCACATCGATTTCGTATAGATTAATAATATACAAACAAAACGATTAAATATTTAATATTTTTGACGCTATTTTATAACTACTCTTGAAATAATTTCTGAAAATTATCCGATTTTTATAGAAATCTCTTTAGTGATTTTTAATTTCAAAAGTACTCGATGGCATGGAATTTTCATTTAGATTTATGAATTTTAAAACTCTATCTAGGAACGTATTAGATAGCAATTAATTCGGTTATCAGAGTGTCCACTCAAATCCTGTAAAAAATTTCCTTGAAAATTCCCTGATTTTTTAGGTATTTTTGTTCAAAATTCCAAGTAAAGAGAATATTTTTAATATTTTTTTGTGATGCAATTTCCTAAAATAATTTTTTTTATTGTACGCGTTTTCTGATGCTTTTCATTCATACGAAAGAAAAACACAAAGCCATTTAAGTTTCAAATACTAGATTTACAAATGTACTGAAAATAAAATATTGTAAACACATAATTCACAACATGACTTATTAGACGGAATTGTTTATTGTTTACAGTGTAAAAGCTAAATTTTATCAAAGAGAGAATTTTTAAAAAAATTTCCTGTGTCCCAACAAAATTCCATAAGAATTTCCTGATTTTTCCAGGTATAAAAAAATTCTCTGAGAATTACGGGAGAGAATTACAATTTCCATGTTTTTCCAGGAAGTAGACACCCTGAATTATAGAAACCATATATCGTGTTTTCGGGAATGCGCTGATAAACGGATCTCACCTGTATCTCTCGCAGCTGGTCGTATCTACAAGATTGTACCACAATCGATATATCAATTAAACCGCATCTAGCTTTTCACGAGCCAACAATAATTTAATTAGCCACCAGATTCTCAAAATAGTGCATTTTTCTGATTTAATTCTGATATAACTTTTTCCATTCCTATCACTGTATTGATCATCGTGTAAGTGCACAGAGATGACGTCAATCATATACAAATGCGGCCTTTGTAAATTTAATGAAAATGGTGTCAGAAAAAGACTCAAATTCTTTGACCAATTTGCAATCAATCTTCATCAATTTTCTTTAATGAAAATTTATTATTTATATAATT
>NW_021849056.1:698412-700045 GCF_003651465.1 Formica exsecta | reverse complement strand
AATTTAATAAAAAAAATTATTATTTGTTTATAAATTTATATAACTTATATTTATTTATTATTTATTTGTCCTCTTCTTTCACACTTTCTTAATTTCTTTGAAGTCAGTGTTAAATTCGTATTTTTAACTTTGAACTGAAAAAATTACTAACATCCTAATACTTTGAGTTTTGACAGAAGATATTGAATGCTCCTTCTCGACACCCTGTGTACAAGTATCATTTTCTCTCTCGCATGCTTAGGTATAGGTTACGATCGGTCAGTAAAGCCGTCGATGGATGAATGGCGACAGCCACGAGTGATCGCGAGAGTGTCACGAGAGAGTGAGAAATGCGATGGCCTTCGGAAACGTAAAAGAGGCCTTCGTTCGTTACGCAAATACATAGAACCGCGGAGGCGATCAGGAGGAAAAGAGAGAAAGAGAAAGAGGAGGGTGTCGGCCTTGGCGAAAAGAGAGACCTCGCCGACTGTTCGATGACTTGGAGGCAAGATGGGCGGGCACTTTGCGAATAGATAATCTGATAATATCATTCATTACACACGTAAATTAATGAAAGAGACTTTGTGAAAAATATTTGTTTATCGTAGGTGTATCTGGAAGGCGTGTATTGAATTTAGATATATCGGAAGCTCTAGTTCACATATATCAAAAAGTTATTTAATACTCGCTTAACACTCACATCCAATTTCAAATTACTTGACAATTATTAAAAATTATAAATTGATAAAACGATAGAGTATTAATTTTCAAACTGTCAGTAACAAAAATTTTATTATAATTTTATTATAAGTATATAAAAAATAAAAATATGATTATCCAATATTATCGATTATATAACAATATCTTTTTCGGTTAAAAAAATTCTAAGAAAATAAGAAAATTGGTTTTATGCAAAAAAGAAATTTCAACGTTCGTCTACGACATTTTAAAAATGAATGTAAGCTATACTGCGTGATATATATTCGCGTTAGTCCCTACATCGAGTTACGTATAAAATATGTATTCGCGACATATGTAGATCACCTGTCTCGTAGATTACCAACGGCTTTACACATTTGTCTCTGTTTATTCATGCACAAGATGTGTGCGCATAAAGCAAAGGTGGGCAACCTTTCGAACGATGTATCGCGGAGTGGAGACGGTATTTTGTACGCGGATCACGCGATTCTCATAAACGACGCCAAATATTCGCGCTAATAACGAAAACATCCTCCATCCATATCTCGCGTATCGATTTCGCGGCGCAAATGTCATTAATAAAAGTCACCCACCTACTCTCGCACGAGACGCGCAATTAACGTATTAAGCTAACTGCGCGAAAATGCCGAGAAGATTCTTAAATCGTATATTGAAAGATGCGATTACGGCATCGCACATAATAACTTTTACGAACCAACGTTCAGTAAATAAGAGTCAAAAAAAAATCCAAGAGAAAAGGAGAAGGAAGAGAGAGAGAGAGAGAGAGAGAGAGAGAGAGAGAGAGATAGACAGGGATGGAAAAAAGCGATCGATGCGAATGGTCAGGCGAGCGAGTCCGAACATCGTCGCAGCACTCGTCTCTCTCTCTCTCTCCTTCCCTTTATTCTTCGTCAATCGTCACCTTCTAACTCCCGGTTATCGTCCGATTGATAAC
>NW_021849056.1:681334-695865 GCF_003651465.1 Formica exsecta | reverse complement strand
AATTTAATAAAAAAAATTATTATTTGTTTATAAATTTATATAACTTATATTTATTTATTATTTATTTGTCCTCTTCTTTCACACTTTCTTAATTTCTTTGAAGTCAGTGTTAAATTCGTATTTTTAACTTTGAACTGAAAAAATTACTAACATCCTAATACTTTGAGTTTTGACAGAAGATATTGAATGCTCCTTCTCGACACCCTGTGTACAAGTATCATTTTCTCTCTCGCATGCTTAGGTATAGGTTACGATCGGTCAGTAAAGCCGTCGATGGATGAATGGCGACAGCCACGAGTGATCGCGAGAGTGTCACGAGAGAGTGAGAAATGCGATGGCCTTCGGAAACGTAAAAGAGGCCTTCGTTCGTTACGCAAATACATAGAACCGCGGAGGCGATCAGGAGGAAAAGAGAGAAAGAGAAAGAGGAGGGTGTCGGCCTTGGCGAAAAGAGAGACCTCGCCGACTGTTCGATGACTTGGAGGCAAGATGGGCGGGCACTTTGCGAATAGATAATCTGATAATATCATTCATTACACACGTAAATTAATGAAAGAGACTTTGTGAAAAATATTTGTTTATCGTAGGTGTATCTGGAAGGCGTGTATTGAATTTAGATATATCGGAAGCTCTAGTTCATATATCAAAAAGTTATTTAATACTCGCTTATCACTCACATCCAATTTCAAATTACTTGACAATTATGAAAAATTATAAATTGATAAAACGATAGAGTATTAATTTTCAAACTGTCAGTAACAAAAATTTTATTATAATTTTATTATAAGTATATAAAAAATAAAAATATGATTATCCAATATTATCGATTATATAACAATATCTTTTTCGGTTAAAAAAATTCTAAGAAAATAAGAAAATTGGTTTTATGCAAAAAAGAAATTTCAACGTTCGTCTACGACATTTTAAAAATGAATGTAAGCTATATACTGCGTGATATATATTCGCGTTAGTCCCTACATCGAGTTACGTATAAAATATGTATTCGCGACATATGTAGATCACCTGTCTCGTAGATTACCAACGGCTTTACACATTTGTCTCTGTTTATTCATGCACAAGATGTGTGCGCATAAAGCAAAGGTGGGCAACCTTTCGAACGATGTATCGCGGAGTGGAGACGGTATTTTGTACGCGGATCACGCGATTCTCATAAACGACGCCAAATATTCGCGCTAATAACGAAAACATCCTCCATCCATATCTCGCGTATCGATTTCGCGGCGCAAATGTCATTAATAAAAGTCACCCACCTACTCTCGCACGAGACGCGCAATTAACGTATTAAGCTAACTGCGCGAAAATGCCGAGAAGATTCTTAAATCGTATATTGAAAGATGCGATTACGGCATCGCACATAATAACTTTTACGAACCAACGTTCAGTAAATAAGAGTCAAAAAAAAATCCAAGAGAAAAGGAGAAGGAAGAGAGAGAGAGAGAGAGAGAGAGAGAGAGAGAGAGATAGACAGGGATGGAAAAAAGCGATCGATGCGAATGGTCAGGCGAGCGAGTCCGAACATCGTCGCAGCACTCGTCTCTCTCTCTCTCTCCTTCCCTTTATTCTTCGTCAATCGTCACCTTCTAACTCCCGGTTATCGTCCGATTGATAACCACCGGAGCCACACAGATATATTTCCCTAAGATAGCCCGGCAACGTGCGAGGAATTTCGTCGCCGGTCGCAACATGGCGATGGCGAGACGATGGGCGCTCCTTCTCTCTCTCTCTCTCTTTCTCTCTCGCGTGCGTCATCGGTGCGGCAAGCTGCCGCTTTCGGATCGTGAAAAGATACGCACGATCTCGTCTGCATCTCGATCCGAATGACCATCGTGTCCCGCGATTTAATTCGATTCAACGAGAGCGAGATCGAAGGGGGAGGGGAGAGAGAGATAGAGAGAGAGAAACGCGCGGCGTAATTACCGCCGGCGAAATTCCGACGAGCCGATGTCGTCGGGCTGCATGGCTACGGGGTTCACACGGGCCGCGTTACGGCGCACATCGCGTAATTCGCCCATGTCCGCGACGCGCGACCGCGTTCGTCGACGATACGAGGGATTGACGGGCGAACGGTTAGGAGACGAGGAGGGGACTCACCTTTTGGAGTGCTGTAAGCGACCTGGGAAATCGAGCTTTCGACGTGTTCAACGGCTACCGTTCACTACGCTCTCGCTGAATGCACTGGCGCGACCAGCGGAAACCACCATCTTGCCGAGGGGGCGCTCGCGCGCCAGCTTCCGGCGCGGCGCGGCGTTCGAATCGCTCGATTACGCGAGCGCGGGCGATTTTCGAAGATGAATCATCTGGAAGAGATAAAGAAAGAAATTAGACAGAATGGATTGTCTTAATAGTTTAATTAATTATAAATGTAAAGTGTGAATGCAAATCGGATTCAAATATTTTTGTAAATATTAAATACATTGACATTTTTGTTCAGACGGATTTTATTTCGATAAAATTGAATATTTGAAAATTGATAGTTGGTTTAAAAACTAAAAGATTCAAAGATGTTATTTATATAGATCTTAAAAATTTTCAACAATATCTTTCTAAAAATCAAGACGAATATTAACCTTCTGGGAAATAAATATAATTATCTTTATAAAAATATAGGATACACACACACAGACATACACAGTTTTTATTATTAATTCGATATATAAATATTCAAAAGTTACCAAAACATTTTTTCTTGAAGGGTTTGTGGAAGAAATTCATCTCGATTTATCACAATTTTCTACACACGTGGCGTCCTCTCTATACATCTTTTTGAGCTAGTTCAATGAAATGTTCAAAAATGCTATGATTATGTTATAATTGAACACTACATTCCTTGCGATATAATACATTCGCGCAAAGTTTCGTACAATTTATTTATACAATTTGTGAGAAATTTAAGGTTAAAAATATTGGCACTTTTACCAGAGCTTTTACATATGTCTTTGTGGTAAAAGCAGTAATTTTTCTAACTTTGCAAATAATGCTCTCGTATAAATAAAAAACTTTCTATTGTAAATTTTATATATATCAAAAAGATGTTTTATAGAAAGACTTATTATACACTTACATACACATATAATATAAGCGCGCGCATATAATTTTTTTCAATATATCTACTTCTTGTCACGTGACCGATTTTAGTTCGCTAATATTCCAATCCGAGTGCGAGTGGCGCTGAAAGCTGAACTGGCTCGAAGAAAAAGGGGAAGAGAGAAAGAAAGTTTATTTTCAGTGTACGCGCGAACACGTGGATTATGCCATTTTTTAAATTCTCATTCTTTTATTTATAAAAGAATCCAATTTTAAAGATGCCAAAATCAAAGAGAGACAAAAAAGGTAATTTTACAGAATTCTATATATAATTCCGTATTTTTAAAGTATTTTTAAAAATACTTTTCTTGATTACACTAACCTTTAAAAGCAATATTCAACGATTTAATTTTGCAATTAAATACAGATAATTTTGTTGTAACAAGTTTATAACATTACTTTTATGTTACGTATTTATTTATGTTATTTTTGACATCTTTGTAATAATAATAAGATATACACAATATACATATAAAGAATATATAATTGAAATATTTTTGTTCTAGTATCTCTCACTAAAACCAACAAAAAGGGTTTAATTTTGAAACAGCGGATCATAGAAGATATTAAGAAGTGTGTAGAAGACTACAAACGCATATTCTTAATCTCTATTCAAAATACACGCAATACTAAGCTTCTTGACTTGCGCGCAGAATGGAAAGATAGTAAATTTTTTTTTGGTAAACTTAGAATAATTGAATTGGGTCTGGGAAAAGCACAAGAGACTGAGATTGCAGATGGCATACATAAATTAGCTAATGCAATAAGGAATCATTCGATGAAAGGTCAATGTGGTCTGTTATTCACTAATAGATCAAAGAAACAGGTATATAATATGTAAATTTAAATGGTAATATTAAGCTGAGATTGAAGTTAAAATTTGATAAATTTTTTATTCAATTTATTTAGAAATATATTTTAAAACTTAATATTAAGCTGAGTTTAAAGTTAAAACCTGATAAATTTCTTATTCAATTTATTTAGAAATATATTTTAAAACTTTGTGTAACAGAAAAAATTTTATATTACACTTATATTATTAATAATGCATTTATACATATAGGTAGTAGAATGGGCACAGGAATATGAAGAAATGGAATATGCACGTTCTGGATTTGTGACACCTGAAACAGTCGAATTACCAGAAGGACCTTTGTCACAGTTTCAACACAGCATGGAACCTCAGTTAAGGCAATTGGGGATGCCTACTTCATTGCAAAAGGGAGTTATCACTTTAATTAAACCATTCAGAGTTTGTCAAAAGGATGACATATTGACGCCGGAGCAGGCACAAATCTTGGTATATATTTTATATCTTTTATGATATATATAATACATCAAAAAGTTACTAACTCTGATATATTTTGTAGAAATTATTGGATAAACCGCTAGCAGTTTTTAAATTATTACTTTTGGGAGTATATACAAAGAAATATGGTTTTAAAAAACTCAAAGTACCAGGTAATACAACAGAAAATGATGAAGAAGAAATGGATGTGGATAACGATAACACATGAAAATTATAATTTTAGAAATATATGTATATGACTTTATATATAAATATATTTAGTTATTTGTAACTCCTGTCTCTTTATTTAGAAACTCCAACAAAATAGTTTATTTTATGTCATGAAATTATCACACTTAAAAATATCCAAGATAATATAACAAATGAAAACTGAATAATTGATAATCTAAACATGTCAGACAAAATTTTTGGTATTTTAAATAATAAATATTATTTCACAAAATATATATATATAAATTTAAAATCCATATTAAACGATTAAAATATGGAACCATTTGTTTTAACCATATTTTGGATGATTGGTATATTGTGGGTGAGTGGAATTTGATATACCTAATTTTTACCAGAAATATTTTTATCACGTGTTACCGCATGTATTTTTATTACATGTATGATAATTTCACGTTCATCATGTTTTAAATAATATTTTAGGCTATATATTATTGGTATTTGAGGTACACGCCCACGAATCGCACACAAGTCAATAATAATAATATACCCAAAGTAGTTTTTGATTTCAATTCTGATAAAAGGCACAGTACATCTTCTATTGAATCTTTAGAATATTCAGATAATGAAGGTACTAGAAGAAAAAATATTCAAAAATTAAAACATGAGGTACACAATTGATAAAATAAAATATTAGCTTTTCAATAATTTTGTCAATGTGTGAATCTTATATTGCTGTGAAATATTGCAATGCATTTATGCTATGTAAATATGCTAAACTGCTAAACAATATTAAACATTTCAGATTAAAACTCGTTGGCCAAGCAGAACATCCATAAAACCAAGATTGTACAAATCATTCTAACATAATATTGTACTTCATGTATTGTATTTCATGTATAAAATATTTTTATGGTAGAAGCTTAAAAAATATAATTAATAAAATGTAAATTTTTTTTATATGAATATAAGATGAGATATATTATAAATGGTAAAAGAAAAAAGATTGACGAGAACCAACAAATAATATTAATATGAAATGATTATATTTCAATTGTGATAAAGTAGCCATTTTTGTGATTTTTATTATTTATGATTGTAAAGGATACAGGACATACATTTATTATGTAGAGGAGCTTAGAACGATGTGCTAATAGTCTGCTAAAAGAATTAAATAAACTGAATCCAATAAAACATTGCATTATCACGATGAGATCATCTTACAGGTAATGTGCTACTGTTATTGACATAAAACTTGATCACCATATTTGTAAAAATTCTCCACCTCTATAAAAACAATATTATTTAATATAAAGATGTCAGATCTGCTAAATTACACCAACATGTTTTTTACTTTTCTATAATCACATTTCGTATTTCGGATTTTTAATCCGATTCTCGTATTAAAAAATGGGCAAACTTTACATGTAAACTCATTACAAAGAATGACTATGATAATATATGCTAACAAATTATAAACAGAAAAAAATTGTAAACAGACTTTGTCTAAATTTATTTGTACCAAGAATAATGTAATTTTAACAAAAAATGAATATAAATACTACAAAAATTAAATACTAAATAATTATAAATATACAATATAATGTTACATCCCCTATCATATATACAATATACATTAAATTAATAATTAAATTATTTTAAATCAATCAATAAATAGTGTGTTCCAAATCAACAATATAGAATTTGTACAATATTTCTTTTTGTCATAACTTTGTTACTCTGTGCCATTATATTTGTCTAAATAAAGATGTCATGAGAGTTATTTTGTTTTGTAATTTTCCTTATCTTGTCCTATTGTAAATATTATGTTATTATTTGATAAGACATAATCTATTGCAAATATGTAACTTCTATCCTCTTTGGCTGGATAATTGTACCTATATTTGTGCTTCAATTACATGACTCGAGAAGCACGAAGTGTGATATCGTCGATATTATTTTCATATTATCAATCACTCGACCAAACTAAAATAATAACTTAATCTATACGTCACAAAGGTAACATATGAAAGACTAAAAACTGGTAGAATGTATTACAACCATGATTAGAGGACTATTAAATAATAAATAAAAAAATACGTCACATATGATCTATATGGGGAATACACAGTAGATTCGTATTAAGGCTACCTTAATGTTGGTGTTCAAAGGAAATTCATATCTATACACGTTATCTACTTCATAATCCTTAGTTTGATCAAGAATATCACAATGTAAATGATAACTTCATATTTCAAGGATATGGCAATGTCACAGCACGCTAACTTATATATCGAGATCTCATACAAAAATAAACTATAGCTCTCCGAAATTATATATAGTTATCTAAAAATAGGGAACGTAAGCAACAAATACTTAACTCTCTATTCCTCAGTTAACATATCTTACATTCTAGAATAATATCCTATTATCAATTACTAAACAAAATTCCAATGCAGTACAATGTAGAAAATTGACAACACGTACATAGACAGTTAGATGCTTGTAAAAAACTTACATATGTGCAGTAACAAGCAAGACTGTGTCCAGAATAAGTATTGCGTCATGAATATAGATAATTCGCACAATGCATAAAAGATTAAGAAACTGTTTTCGACTATCAATTTCCAAAATGTGTTCTACAATGATTCTGACAGTGTCACTTGACACAAAGAGTTTACCATACCTTATCAAGCATAATGTGCATTATAGGATTTGCTTTAGTTATACTATAAAGCATGTATCTGTATTATATCTAATTTCTAGTTATGTTGTGTACATTGACTGGTGTGATTAAACCCGAATATAGAATGTATATCTGATATCCCATTTAACATAAAGATCTTTATTATCTAAGTATAAAGAAGCGCTGGAATGTGTTGGCATGTATATCGATGAAATTTACTTTTCAGATCACTTATATATTTCGTATATAAACTTTTATATATATATGTATATATATAAACTTTTATATATTCTTATAATATATTACAATAAAAATAAAAGTAAAAAATAATTACACGATATAGCACTTATATGTAGTATTTAAAATAGCAGTAATATAGTACATTGAAGAATATGTAAATATTAAATAATTAACGAAAAGAATAAAAAAATGTATTATAACGAAATGATAGCTAGAAAAGATTTAAGAGAGTGTTTAAATTCATATAAAGAATTTAAAGAAGTCGTTATTATAACTTAAATTACATTTCATTAAAGTATATTAATTATATATACATTAAATAACTAATTCTAATAATGGAATCTAGATGTAAAAATTAAAGATAAATTGATGTTTGTTCTAAACTGGTAAAAACGGGGAAAGAGCGCAGTATTATTAACAGGTCTAAGACATATCACAATCGATTGAAACAAACGCATTAACATTTAATGTAGCCATTAATCAGTTTAAAAAATAGAGTATTGTGTAGGCATATAATTTTATATATATATATATATATATATATATATATAAACTTATATATATATAGAGTTTATATATAACTCATATATAATATGGATTAAGTTATAACTTATATATTATAGCTTTATATATCTATATATATAAAATGCCATATAAGTGATTATTAATCTTATTACATATAATTGTGTTTAATATCTAAATAATAAGTTTAATATCCGAAGAAAGCGTTCGCATTTTTGAGACTTAATGTATTAATGTGGGACAATCACACCTGTCAAGGTCACTACAATCAACGCATGGGATATAAAAGTTAGCTAAATATGATTATCATCTCGTTCGTAGTACAAGCGAATGACAGTTATAGAATAAAGTAAGTTTCTTAGGTAGTTTGAGCCTGAGCGTAAAGCTCCTCGAGTTTCGGTACTTCTGCTATCGGATCCCGCCAATATGCAAAATTGCTAAATTCGTCAGTTGCGTCTTCTCGCCATGCCGGAAACACATGATCGACGATGAAGCTCATGTTCGAATATCTATAATAAAAACAAATAAAAATTGCAGATCATTTGTCAAGCACATTTGCATCCTTGTACTGTCAGTATGTGGCTGAAAAATGAATGTTTAATCGATATTTATAATTTATATAAAATGAATCAATACATGAACTAGAAAATTTTAAGAAAATGTGTATAAGAGCTTCGTCAATCTAAATATTTTTTAACATATGCTATATTAAGTATAAAGTGTGTGTATGTGAATTGAATTAAAATATGATACAATACACCTAAGATTAGATTGATACAAAATGTATACAAAGTAAATAAAGATTGATAAGTGTAAATCACATAAATTATATGATCAATCATAGATAAAACAAAAATAAATACAAATAAGGACAGTGAAACATCTCCAACAACTGAGCTATGATTATTTCATAATTAACATTAATATTTTCATTAATGTATGAGTGATAGAATCCAGTTTAGTAGAGGTAAGAGTAATCATGAAGTGCCTGGTTGAAAAATTATGAACGATAAGCAAATAAAAAATAAGATGAATTTGAGCGATGGCCAACATTATTTTATCTATACATTCAAAAACCAATGTTTCAAAACGTTATGAATTATATTAATATCATCCCTTGCCCATTACTGCCTAAAACAAATGGAAAATGTATGTTGTTGCCAATGACGAGATGTTAGGATGGCTAGAAACCAAAGCGTATCAAGCGACAATAAAAAGCTTGTACAAAACAAGTGCTTACCCTATAAATCATAAGAAGATTAGGTGGGAGTAGTATAGTTGCACGGCCAAATATATATCCCGAAACATAGTATGGTATACTAAAGTACCTAATTTACATTTCTACTTGATATATTATTTACATTAAATGTATCCGGTTTAAATATGTATAATCGAAAATAAGTTTTTTTTATCTGATAATCTATCATATTGCTCATGCATATAAAAATGTGCGTTTCAACTTTATACTAAGTCAATTATCGAAAAATAAAGCATAGATTGTATTATGCGAGGCAATGTTCCAAGCATAACACAAGAATGCATTAAATATAGCCGGATACTATTGGCATTTTACTGTGTTTAATACTTGAATTAATTTAATTAATTCATCTGATAAAATTTATAGTTGTGCCGATCAGTAGACGTTTGGCATTCGTGGCGGGAACAACTCATTGATGATATTGCACTGACGCGCATAACTGTAATCATAGAAATATCCGACCTATCAATACCCATTGAAAAAAATTGCATTTCTTTTTTTTCAACCAATAACTTCATTTTCCAATGTTCAAGCCTTTAAGCCATAATTGATTCTTAGTATGAAGAAGGCGGGGGGATTCCAGTTTGTTAATTAGTTTAAACTCTTCTAACATTTTTAATAAAAATAATCAGATCATAAAAGTTGTTAGTAAGCTCTCTGGATAAAAGTCAGCTAAGGAAAAAGGCAATAGGATTCAATGTTATGTAAGCTGTACAATACAATTGATTACAATTATTATCACATATTCCATCTATAACAAATAAATGTGTTAAAGTTGATACACATTGTTTGTTAAAAAAAATCATATTGATAAAAAGAAAAAAGATGCTAGCATGAAGCATAAAAAAGAATTGTTACGACTAAAGAAAAATATCAAATAGCCTAGGTAACAATTATATTCATTACTAGTGCGATAATCAAATATACACATGTTTTTAATTCCTGGTTTCATTCCGTTTTGTGCTC
Organism: Formica exsecta; assembly: GCF_003651465.1. NCBI lineage: Eukaryota > Metazoa > Arthropoda > Insecta > Hymenoptera > Formicidae > Formica > Formica exsecta. Next base: position 685,611 of record NW_021849056.1, on the reverse strand, counting down.
TTGACAAAAAAAAAAAAATTTATTATTTCAATAAACGACAATAATGCAATACTTACGAAGATTGGAATGTTTGCGTCAATTCGTGCTTCAATTCTCCTCGATGGTTGATGGTAAAAATCCGCATTATAGGAATGCCTACTGCTCGATATGCCCACACATCCTATATGTAGAACATTTTTACATATAATTATTACTTCAAGTTGTAATTAATAATTGATGATATATGATTTATTAAGCGTACATTTATGCGATTTCCATATCCAGCATAAAATGGCTCAGATCCTTCGGGGAATAACGCTTGAATATCTTTTAGACAGGATATTTTGAATTCTTCCGGCTTCTTCTCTATCACCTCACGATGGAATGCCAAGATCAAGCTAGTAGGATTCAAGAGTAATGGGCCTTCTGGCAATGTCAGATCTCCTTGTCTCAAATTCCTCAGATATTCCCGTGTGCCTCCAGCCTGGCCGATCGCCCTCGCCGAAAGGTATAGTAACTTATAACCGTTGTTCTTGATTTTAGTGAACAGTTGAGCGACACCTGATTGAGCCCAATCCTTGCCTACTATTGGTAGAATGTGGCCCAGGACATCCGATTTCGTAATAGTGCCGTCGATATCAGAGATGACAATCTTGTCATCCCATTTCCATTTGTAAATGTGACATTTGCAGCGCTTCGTACCCTGATAAGCGGTGGTTACGCTAAAAACCACTTCGTTAGCTCCGTCTTTTAAATTGAGGCTTGCCTATAACGAAATAACACAAAACTTATTGAGCTTTTATTTATATTTTATAATACGATTGTATGACGGAATGTGTGTGTGAAAATACTTACAATCTGCTCGGATGACAATCGTAAAGTTTTACGATACTTCTCCGTGGATTCGTAATATGGTCTTCTTTCAATAGGTATCTTAATACCTGGTGGTTCGTTATGGTTACTGTCGGAATCCTCACCGCCGCTGTACCCTTCGCCCTCTCTCTCACGCGTTTTCTCAGTCTTTGCAAGCGCAGTTTCATTTGGTGCATGTGTTAATCTTATATAAGTTTCTATCACTTCTGTTGAGCTTGGTAAGTCTGTGTTTTGCTCAGTCTGTTCCTCTCTGAAAAAATATAATATATAGAATCATATTATTAATAGAAATAAAGAGCCGAATATTTAAAAAAAAACAGAACCGTCAAGATCTACCTGTTAACAGAGGATATTTCTTCGTTTGTTGCAACTTTGGTTTCCAAAATCTGTTCAGACAACTGCACGGCACTTTCCTCGGCTATAATAAAATCGATAGAAAACATATGTTAATAAATCGCGAAACAAATATAATTATTGTAGATAAAATATAGAAAGTTCGTTAAACAGAATAAAGAATTTGAAATGTCTTACTTTGATTAATGTCCTGTGGTTTAGAAGGTTGCGTGGAACGTCTCCAAGAAAACCAAGAACTGTATCCACTACGACTTTCGGGCTTGCCATTGCTCTCTCGCTTCTTATCGTCGTGAACCGGCAACGATATATACAGATTTTCGATTGCGCGTTGCGGTAAGTGTCTTTGAAAAACGGCATAGGTCAGTACTATTGGACAGGCTGTAGTCCAATTGTAGAATTTTCCGTTGATTCTCACGACCAAATTCGGATTTTCGTATAGTTTTGGATCAGCACAAACGTCCTCGAAGTGCAGTAAATTTTCGTGAAAAACCTCCTTGGATGGGCCATTCTCATTATCTAGACCACCGCACAGTGACATACTTATTTCTACATTATTATCGAATATAGAATGCTTTGGTTCTTCGAAATCGCTGTCTAGGGACTTTGGTCCACCAATGGCTCCCTCAACACTGTTGGGGCTTTGAGGTAAGCTAGGCCCGTTACCAGATTCTGTGTCCTCTTCGTCCACTACTTTTTCATCTAAAAGAAAATATACATACTTTTTGATATATAAAACATAAAAAGCAATATCAAAACAATACTGCAACAAAATGGTTTGAGTTAATTAAAACAACAGAAATAACAAACTTTATTTACAAAAACATATAATTTTGTTAGCCATTTATTATTAACAGAAAGTTGTAAATTCTTTCATTTCAGGAAAACAAATTTATGAATTATATAAATTATTTTCACTAAATATTTCAAGAATATTATATTTATTGTTAAAAATGCAAAAATATAATTCGATAAATAATTCAGAAGTAAAAAAAAGCATAGTTATTGATGCGTTAGTTTGAATTGCATGCATTTAATATGCCAAAGCAAAAGCAAGTATACCAATATACCTTTAACCACCGTTGAACCTCGATGCGAAGAAGGAAAGTACAGAGCCGCAACTTCGGGATCCAATTCATCGGCATTAAGATCGCTAAGGTAAATTCCCTCTGATTCCGGATTGTGTCTTACGCGAGAAGTCTTCTTCATAAAGGAGAACATGCCACTGAGCATAGATCGTTGTGCATCTTCTGCCATTAAAAAAGCGGTTGGCAAATAGTTAGTAGATCAAGCATTCCAGTTAGCTTCCAATATTTTTGTGAAAATAAAATATTAAGAATTTTATGAAATTATATTTATGACGTGTATCAGAATCAGGCTTATTAGTTGTTCAAAATGTAACAAACGATGAATTATAATACATTTTCCGTTACAAAATCGTACAATGTGGTGTTAATTGCAGTGACAATGTACATTTGCAGTGTACAATTTGAAATAATCAAACTGAAATAAAATGGTATACTAACTATTTGGCTGACTAGCTGTTGTTGAAGAATTCAATGAATTCCTATGTGACATATGCACTGGCTCTGGAGGTGGACTGGGCAATTCACCCCATCTCCAACTCTGCTGATGACCCTTGTCGTCTTCTCTTTCACTACTCTCTTGTGTAATTTTACGTACTTCGAATTCCGTGTCAGATTGAACAGGTGAACATGATCTGGAGTCTTTGTTCCTTTCAAACACAGAATCATAATATGTAGATAAATACATTTGCATATATTATTTTTCAACAAGAGTTGTACAACAGAGATTATATACTTGGTAACTTCTGAATCACTGAAGAAATGGAAATCGGTTTCGGGACGTTTCTCAATTGCATCCTGAGAGTATGTTATTGGTTCCACATCAACGTTCATCTTTTCAACTTCTGTGACCGGCGTGGGCCCCTTGAAAAAAATCTTCAATGAATAAGAATGTCAATATGTATAACAATAAGAAATATAATAGTGATATTATTTACAGTTTCACTAATTGATTCCTCGGTAACCAGTGCATCTGCCTCACTCATTTCTGTTTGGCTGCTGCTGCCATTGCTGGTTTTTCTCTGCAAGCCTTTTTTCTTCATAATACTCTTCCTCTTGCGTTTCCTTTTAGTCGAATTGTTACTTTTTGTCTCTTCAACGATTTCTTCTTTCAAATTCTTCTTATTCAAAGATGAATTTGATTCGTCACTTGATTTTTCCTTATTACTGCTTTGGGGATCATCCATAATCGGTCTAAAATCATTATTTACCACGCTAATCTTGCGAATTCTTTCAGATGAAGTAACAGCTACAAAAGATTTCGGGCAAGAAACTGGCAATTTTGGCTGTTCGTCATTGATAGCATCCATATCAAATATTTCCTCGTCTTCGTTTTTATCATGCTTTTCTTCCCAATTTTCCTCTTTCTCCTTCCAGTCGCTCAATAAAGCTTTCTCAAAATTTTGTCTCTGCTCGATCGAAAGCTCTGGGAAATTTTCCTTGAACAATTTCTCTTTGTCCTCCTTCTTTAAGGCAGAATATAGTTCTCTGATCATCCTCTGCTTCTGCTCTGGAGATATTGTACCAAAACTTTTCTTAAACATCTCATCTCGCTCTTCCACAGTCAATGAAGCAATCTGAAGCCATTTCTCACGATTTTCTGCGGGAAGATCTGAGAACTGTTCTATCAGAAACTTCTCTCGTTGATCGGGCGGTAAGGCGGACATCTGCTCCCATTTCTCGCATTCTATAGAAAGAACCGAATCTATGAGGATCTTTTCTCTCTGCTCCTGAGGCAGATCTGATAAGAGATTGAATTTTGCTGGTGGAAAGCAGTTGTCATCGGGTATAGGTGAACAGGCCAAATGTGGTGGAATTTCAGCATCTGTTGGAGATCCATTTAAGCTAACTTCCTCTACAAAGAAGGCCTCGCCAGAATCTCCAAGTTTCATATGAATCTCCCTAGGTTCTCCATTTATCTCAATGTCCACCTGTGAAAATATTCCTTATATGCAACAAGATATAATATAACTATATGTTTATTCTATA
>NW_021849056.1:671566-681328 GCF_003651465.1 Formica exsecta | reverse complement strand
TATATATATAAAATATAATTTTCTCATATTTATTTTATTTCAATATAATAAAAGTATAAATGTCCAAGAAACATATATAAAGAAAGAAAAGCTTCTCTTGAAGAAAAAAAGAAAAAAAAAACTTTCAACATGAAAGAAATAATATACTTTAATACAGGCAAGGAAATATTATTTTATATGCAAATGTTATATATGTATAAATCGCATTACAATCTCGAAAATATTTCTTTCAGTAATCACTCCCAGAAAATATATTTAATATCATATAATATATATATATAAAAACAAGAATAATATATAGCAGTTATCTGTAAGCATTTGTAAGCAGCACAATAGGGCATACATAAGTAATATTATTGATGCGCTTACATGGTAATAAATTATCGCTAATTAGAAATGTTTGACTCACCACTTTCGCCCTAGAGCGAAGTACGCCAAGTTTGCCGAAACGAACATGAAAGGGCGAGCACGTGAAGGTGCCGTCCGGCTGCTCGATAACGATGACGTCGATCGCACCAGTGAGGGTCGCGGCGTTTATCTCGTTGTAGAAGAGACGGAAGTTGCTGATGATCTTGGCGATATAGTTCATACTGTACATGTCCAAGCCCGCGCACTACAGGTCGCGGAAAACGACCGACGAGATTAGCGGAGTACTATTCGAAATTCGCGGCGTACAGACGTACTCGTAAAGCTAAAGATTTCTCTCTCTCTAACGCGAAAGAGAGAGAGAGAGAGAGAGAGAGAGACTAGAGGGATTAAAAGTCAGCGAGGATCGAGATTATTCCACGTTTCGCGGATTTATCTCGCGTCGAGGAGTCACGACACCTCGTCGACGGTTTCCTGTCAGTTTCTCGCCGCCCTTCGATCCAGATGACACCGTTCGACGAAACGCGACGACGATCCACCGACGACGCCGTTACCGCGACGGCGAGCTGTCAAAGTGTCGCGTTCGCGGACACTTCACACTGTACGTACCGTTCGCGCGAATTTCGATCGAGGATAGACGATTCCCTCGACGTGATCTCGAGACGCCGAAGATGCGAGAGAATCCTGACGATGGAACGAGCGACTCAAACGGGAAAAGCGGAGGCCGTCTCCGCGGATCCTTTGTTCCTCTCTTCCCTTCAAGCGTACGTTGATAAGTGCGCCTGGCACTGCCAGCAGACAGTAGTCCGAACTGACGTTGAGCGGGGTCACGTGATCCCGGCCGAGCCAATCGGCGTGGCTGCCGCCCGGTGGTCGATACGGCGGTCGACGCGACGTTAGCGCGCCTTTCGAACCGGCACGGATTTCCTGGAACAAAGAAACGTAATGTCATGCTCATTTGTTCTCCTGTCCGAGCGTGTATGTACGACGATCGATCAAATTCACATCGAGCGAGATATTACTTGTCAGTGAGATAACTTCAAGTGATTCAGGATAAAGAGTTTTTCTTACCCTCTATTACTCGTACTAGTTAGTTATACTTTATGTTACTTACTTTTTATGACCATAGGCGTCGATACAAGCCTATGGCTGGTATTCATAGTCAGTTCTTATATTTAAGACCGTCTTAAGCACAATCTTAAGATGTCCTAAACCAATCACAGAGCCGTATTAGCATCTTAAGACGGTCTTGAAATAAGAACTGACTATGAATACCGGCCTATGACTTTCGAGGAGAAAAAAAAATAGAGCCGCTTAGGCTTTAAATATAAAGGGCATCTCGACTCGGTAATAACATTTGCGGAGATTCAAGTTTTAATTTCATTAGAAATCAGTCACGATAAAGTAATTTCTCGAGAGGAACGAGAACGGAACATCCTGAAGTTGCTGATGTTAACTTGGGTGAGTTAGAAAAATCACTGCAGTTTGCATACTTGTTTGAATCGTCAACGGTTTTCGCGATATTTCGTTCCGATCGGATCGAACGAACGACGTTCTCCGCGATCGCGCGTTAAAATTTCGTTAACTTTTAGGTAAGTTATCCAACGAAATAGCAACGACTGAAGCTAGCAATGTGATGCATCAATCCTTCGTTGAGGATAGCTCGGTCGAAGTCCCGTCTCGCAGAAATCCGATATGTGTGAGCTTGAATCGGACGAGTTTGCGCCAATTAACGGCTATTAGGTAAGGATATCGATTCTGTAATTCAAGTGAGGGTGAAAATTACAAAAATGAGTGAATTCACTAGAAAATTCATAATTTCATTAGTCCAAACCTAGTAAATACACTCATTTTTGTAATTTTCACTCTCATTTGAATTACAGAATCGATACCAAGGTCACAAGTTAGTTGTTAGTTCAGTCGTTTGCAACAAGATAATCTTGTTTGAAAGAAGCCGTGGAATAATCAGACTAACATTTTTCGATCGATAGATTTTGCACGATCGATATAATCGCGATATATTTTAATCTTCAATATATGAGTCGTTCTTATTGGATTAAAAACGAAAGTTTTTCTGGGAATAGCCATATTTTGCGATCAATATCCCAATGAGCAGACAATACTTTTGAAAATGTTTTTAAAAATTCTTGAAAAACATTTTTATAAGCAATAAATTAATAGGTTAAAAATCCCCTTTTAACCATTAAAAAAATATTTTATGTTAACATTTATATTAACATTTATATTAACATTTGCTATTTCAAACAAATATTTCATGTAAAATAAATAATTAATAAACATTAAATAAATATTATTTTTTGCAATCAATTGTATAACGTACAATTAATGAACAATAAATATTAAAAATATATTTAAAAAATATTGTCTGCTTATATATTGGGATTAAATTAGTTAAGATCGTCGGTTATTTTGGCCAGTTGTCAATTTCGTTCGATAAAAGTAATCACAAAAAGATCGTGTTCCGAAATTCACTGCCAGTATTGAAAAACTATAGTTCACGTTATATATATTGTAAATTTCCAGTACTGGCAGTGAATTTCGGAACATGACCAAAATTTTCGCCCTGAAGTTGCCTCGCACTGATGTTAATTTAAGTGAGTCAGAAAAATTACTGCGACTTGCATACTTGTTTGAATTAACGGTTTTTGCGACATTTCGAACGAACGACATTCTCCGCGGTCGCGCGCTAAAATCTCGTTAACTTTTAGGTAAGTTATTCAACGAAATAGCAACGACTGAAGCCGACAATGTGATGCATCAATCCTTCGTTGAGGATAGCTCGATCGAAGTCCCACCTCGCGAGAATCCGATACGTGAGCTTGAATCGAACGAGTTTGCGCCATTAACAGTTATTAGGTAAGGTCACAAGTTATTTTAGTTCTTCGCAACGAGATTATCTGGTTTGAAAGAAGTGGAGAAATAATCAGGCAAACGCCTTCGACCGGTAGATTTTGCGAGATATTTTAATCTTCAATATATGAGTCATATTTATTGGATTAAAAACAAAAAAGCTTTTCCGGGAGCAGCCATATTTTGCGATCAATATTAAATTAGATAAGGTTGTCGGTTATTTTGGCCAATTGTTAGTTTCGTTCGATAAAAATAATCATATAAAATTTTCGCCCGGAAAAATACAATAATCGATGTTGAAGTTAAAAATAGTGGAATATTATAATATTATAATATTTTCAATCTTAAGTCGTTATTTAAAATTCTGATTATCAAATTTCAATTTCGAATACAATTTCATCAACTTGCGTGATATATCGAGATACATATTGTGTGCCTTCTTTTTACGACAGCTTCTTTTATAGTCTTTACAGACAAAATAGTAATGCCAATGTCTTCTTTCTTTCAGATAAACTTGATATGAATAACACAGCAGACTGCATGGCGACCTATTTAAGGATAATCAAAACAAACATCGTAATAGTTCGGAATTTCCGTTCTCGTCTTTGCCTCGACATAATTTAGTAAGTAAAAATAGCCCCAAAAAATCTCCATTCTAGAATGACTACAATATATAAAAAAAAAATAACGATTAGATACTCACATAGACTATTTTAATCAAATGAAATATTGACTTATATATTCTCTTATATTTTTTTATCTGTGCTTAATTCTATTCCAAATATTATTTCATATCTGTCACATAAAATATTGCAATACGAATAAAATGATAATATAATAAAAAAGATAAATAATTAACGTTTTAAATTCAACTTGAAAAAATTTGATACTATTTATTATGCTTATACTTTTTAAACAAATAATATAACAATTGTAACAATAAGCATTTTTCATTTAATAATAGGAATCAATTTTAAAATGATCTTTTTAGATTTTAATATTAATTTTTTATTTAAATTGAAAAGATTGAGAATTAAAAATTAATATTTAAAAGTTTAACTTGCTGTAAATTTAAAAGATTAGCATATTTTACGTGGTAATTTGCGATAAATTAACATTTCAACCTTCGTAAGAAATGATTATACGCCATAAAAAGCATGAATATAAAAGATAATCTAAATATTTCCTATTTACTTGACAGCCATTTGATTGTCGAGTCGCGCTGTAGGCGGTAATATAAAAATCTTGAACATTGTACTTTGGTCGCCACGCAGCTTGCGTGTATCTACGTGTAATTGCGTGCAACTGGCATTATCAAGGTTTAATGACGGCATTGTCTATCCTTTTTTGTACAGCGGAGGATTTCTCGTGATTGAACGATCGCTCATACGACTCAAAGGTCTATCTCGATACAAAAGCAGTCCAGATGTTTGCGGGCATCCCGTTGCATGGTGAGTCATAAACTTAAAAAAAAAATCTTATTGCTTTCCTTGACTACACGTTTAAGCATAAATAATGTTTGTTTACGCGGTTTTTATCGCATAATGATTATCTAGCGATTTCTCAGATTTCTCAGATTCTTGGCGATATTTCTCACAAATTATATTTTCCAATACGGAAAACAGCATGCACACATTGTATTGCGAATCCAAATTTTTGGATTCCTTTATGCAAATTGATACTATTTTTTTATGTAACAGTTTGCATTTGCATTTGCGCCATACACACATTAAATCTGTGTGCAATCTATCTCATTATCTTCTTATAATTTTACTACCACGAATTTTTGCAGCTAATTTTATCGCTAATTTTACAATCATATTTAGCAGTCATTATTTACGTCATTATTGCACACGTAACATAATTAGCGATTACAAAACTATCAAATTCCAATCCAGATCCAGACATTTTATCACGCGGATATATAAGCATAAAATTCATTGATAAAAAATTATCGTTTAATGCAAAGAGCGGAAAAGAGCGATTAATCCCGCTAACTCTCTGATTCGATTCTCATACTGCGAATAACAATCGTTACGAGGCAAAAGTTTGGTCTTTGGCTAATAACACTGTAAAAAGGTCGATCACTTTCCTGCGGCTTGCGTAAAAGAGAAGGTTGCACGCGCGAGTAAAACGCGCGCGCGTAGTGACGGGATCTGCCGTGCGCTTTCTGCTCGTAACGTAACAAATTATTTACCATCTGCATCGCCTCTTACGAAACTATGCATTCTCCCGGCGGATACTCCTCGACTTATCCCCCGAATTTTGATAAAAGAAAACAAAATTGCATCAGCTTGCGTTAATTTGAAAACATATCCTTGTATGACATTTGCATGCATAAATTAATGCTTGTTGTTTGCTTCGGTTTCATCTCAAGGATATATGCGTATCATTTTCTCGTGTGTTAAATTAATCTAATTTAACGTTATTTTGAAATTGATTAAAATTATCTATGGAGAGGAATAGAAAAAACAGGCTGCAATAATACTGTTAGATATTCGATGTAGACATAAATAATTGCTTTTTTATCTTTATATGGATTATATAACAATCTTTTGCGAAAAGTTCAGCGGTTGAAATTTCAATGCAAGATATCTGGTTCGAGAGCCATAAAAGTTGTTGATCGTGTGCTCTCCTAGAAAATATGCGACCTCTCATTTCATCGTCTTCGCAATGAAAGATATCTATCTCTTTGACCGATGAATAAGAAAGTTTGTCATACAGAGGTTCTCAATCTATCCCGGTATTCTTTATAAAATACAATCATTATTTTTATCGAGCAATTATTATTATTTATCTCTTTAGAAGAATGTATTTTCCAATTACATTCTAATATATTTTTACATCGTTAAAAATCAAAACGAGAACGAGCATTCTTGTGAGCGAGTGTTTCTGACATTATCTAATCTTGTGCAATAAGAAACGGGCGGAAGAGAAAGAGAAATAAAGGCCTAGACTCGACAGCGCTGGACTGGTTTCAAAAAGCTGTACAATTATTTCCGTGAAATTTTATATATACATTATTCGGAACTTTCTGACATGACGTCTGTCTGCTTCGTGACATTGACGTGACAAGTGCAAATATCATTAACGTCTACGTCCTATCGATAGGGGAGGGAGATGCTTAAGAGCCCTATTAATAGCCGCGAATAACGAAATGTTTAACATTGATCGGTCCCGAAACAAGCCAAATCGATATCTCGCGGATTGCTCGGGATATTTATAAATGAAAGTTGTGAAATGTTTACCAAATTCGCGGATCGTAAAACTGCGCAGAAGTTAGCCTAATTAAAATTTATAATTTCTACGAATATCTCGATATTTGAATATGCATTATACATATAAATTTCACGTCCTTTATTTTATCGTTTACAAAAGACTCACGCATATATACGTCATACGTCATGCCTTGTACCTGACACGTTTTCAATTCACCTTTGTTCGTAACATAACGGAACAATTGCAATACACAGATTATGCCAGTTATTCCCACGCGAGCAATTATCCGTTAAAAGTATATCGATCGATGAAATCACATTTTGCGCTCCTCTCGGAACGAGACTAAATGCAAATTTAAATACTTGGACGGTCGCCTGAACGAGAGTACGCTGCCGCCAAATGACAAAGACAAACGATCGCTCTCGTTAAGCGGATTGACAATTGTCACGCGAGCTTTTAATTCTTCTCGATATCAGCGAATATCACAAGTACTTTCTCAAATGTTCTCTTTTACCTCGATACATTGACCTGCGATATTTCTAACAATTTTATTACGTAATCTTATCTGTCTATTGATACCGCGAATATGCCACAACGATTTTGCAAAGCATTTGGCCGATAGCCAAAAATCTCGCGAAAAACTTTGCCAAAATGAAAACCTTGAAGTCTCGTATATATAACAAATCATTGTTAAATCGTCGTCGCCTAAATGAGTGATTTTTGAGCAATTTTTGTCTTTATTTGTGATCATAGATCCCTCAGATTATTTAATATTTGTAACAATGATAACAATGCCACAATAAAAATAAAATTTCGTTTTGAAGATTGATATATGCAAAATAATTTTTATAAATAAATAAAATAATCATGAAAAAATTAATATCCTTTCCTAATTTCAGACGAGATTAAGAATATTAAATAACAGGTTTCTTGCGAAAAAGATTTTTGTGAAAGAATTGATAATTCTTTAACGAATATAAGAAGCATGAAAATAAATACCTTTTATCTTTAATATACCGTCATGAGTCATTGTCTATTTGGAGCTGGTCAAAGTCACTTTTTAAAGAAAATACGTGGAAAGATATCGCAAAACCACGCAATATATATGACGTTGAAATTCTGTTATCATAAAAGACTTCCTTTATTTCACGAAATAATGATTATATAAAATTATATTTTTCACATATTTGAACATAGAAACTCAAGCTTTCTCAATTTCGAAAGAATAAGCCACCTTATTAACAATCATTGTTTGTAATATTCGCAACCGATACTATCTGTGTAAAAGATACATCATGATTCGTGATACGTTGCGAAATGCGCCTTTAATTAAGATCACTCTATCAGGATCGCGAAATTAATACGCTCGACTGTTACCTCGCGCGATTATTCGACAAACACGCACCGGTGATTAACTGTGTCATCGGTATTTCTCGCGATTAATCATTCTCGATTCGTATCGCAATCGCACGCGCCAAGCTTATCATTGGCAGACCAGTTTTCGACAAGTTAATTTTCCACCCAGCTGCACGATGTTTGACAGACACGTGCAAGTTTGTCAATAATGCAACTTCCCAGATTTGTTCGCGACAGTGTTATTCAGCATGAATTTACATAATGGTTCTACATGCACAGATGGTCCAACATTGAGTGCGAATTAATACTCGCAGGAAAAGTAAATCGATCGTATAAAGTCAAAAGCTGTTTCTCTATGCGATCTATTGCGATCTAAAAATCATGCTGCGATTAAATTACCTTTGTGACTGGTTTTCGCAAAAATCCTGAAAATAATAAATTGCGTGTTTAACGAGCTCGCGAGATCGACTTCCGGTATCTCTTATCAAAATTACGACGATGTAGCTTTCTCGGATTAATGTTGCGAAATTCTAATTAATATTCATCGCATCTCTATTAATTATCAAGTATATAATTGGCTGCTCCATTTCTTGAAAAAAAATTAAAAAGATTAGGAATCTCTCCGTGGCACGATTCTTATTTTAATAATATTTTAACATTAAAAAGTCGAGCTGTATAAAATAGATTTATGTGATGCAAATATATATTGATATTTAGATATAAAATATTTTGTTTTCACTGGCTTATTTTCCATCTCTGAACGTGATCTAGGTTATACTCACAATTTTCACGCTGACTTACTTTGATATATTCTGGCCTGTACTCTTTAATTTATTGCATCTTCACTCTGAAGCTATTCCTTGTTCTTACGGTCTAATATCTCGTGTTGTTGATGCGATATGCAATTACCGTGAGAGAAAACAGCGGATCTCGTGACCCGTTGTTTTGAGATTGAAATGATTTCGCGTGACCGACATCGCCGATCAACAACGACTTAAAAGTAGAATATTTGAACGACGACAATTGGCCTTCGTCCAGGTAAATTCGTTTGGCCATGGACCTGGCACTGAATACACGTGTTTGCGACTATTTTCGATCATTTCCGCTGATGAGGATAATTTCGAGATTACGAGAATGCAATAGATACAAAAATTTTATTTTTTAAATAAAAAAGGAAGAAATAGAAAAAAGAATGGAAAAAGTCAGATGTTCGATAACCGATATTTAATTATTCGACATTAAGTGTTCGAAAATATAATATAATATGTTAAGTATTCTGAAATTTATGGTAATCCTTTTAGTGTTTTATTAATTATTAATTTAAAAATACGGTACATAGTGTATTTATATAGCTGTCTATGAATATTCATACTTTTGAATACGCCAATCTTTTATTTGTGGCTCGTTTATACGAAATACATCTTCTTGCGACCCAGACATCCCAGGTACAAAGTCTGGTATATCTCTAGCCTTGAGCTTCGTTGATTCAGCGCTTCTCTCACCGAAATAAGATCAAAGCACAGGAAACACAGAGCTGGTTTTCCCGAAGCCACTGCCACTGCACGCACACGCAGCCAATGAAAATGTTATGCAATAGGCGCATTCACAAGAAAATTCTCATTCTCGAGAACATTCTTTGATCCTGTCTATTCGTGTCTCTTTTCAGCATGTAATGACACTGCATTATTATATCATAATCTCTCATCATATCAAATAATATAATATAAACAATCAAAGAATTATTTCATTTAAATTCACGATTTATTAAGAATAATTCCTCATTATATTTATTAAATATAATTTAACAAAATAATATTTTTTTCCCTACGTTACAATTATTTTGAGATAATTTAATATATGCAATTCTTTTATAATTCGTTTTTTTTTCTTTTCTTTTTTTTTTTTTTTTTTAATAAAGATGTAGTAAAAAAAATGTTATCACAGGTTCTA